>NW_016804791.1:741984-785515 GCF_001698545.2 Rhinopithecus bieti | reverse complement strand
TGGCCAACATGGTGAAACTCCGTCTGTACCAAAATACAAAACAAAATTAGTCAGGTGTGGTGGTGGGTGCTTGTAATCCCAGCTACTAGGGTGGCTGAGGCAGGAGAATCACTTGAATCCAGGAGGTGGAGGTTGCAGTGAGCTGAGATCACCCCACTGCACTCCAGCCTGGGTGACAAAGCAAGACTGTCTCAAAAAAAAAAAAAAAAAAAAAGCTACAGGGGAAGAGCTACAGGGAGTCTCCCAGTTTGAAATGAGAGGAAACTAGCCAGTAACTTCAAGCTGAGTGAAGAAATAAAGATCTCCAGTAAAGTTAAAAAGGTAAAAGCCAATATTAATGTATTTCTGTTTTGCAACTCCACTTTTTATTCTACATGATATAATAGGCAAATGCAAAATGCATAAAAAATAATTACAAATTTATGCTATTGGGTACGCTGCATAAAAATGTAATCTGTGACAACAATAAGGTCAGGAAAGAGCTGTATAGGAGCAGAGTTTTTGTATGTTATTGAAGTTAGTATCAATTAAAATAATATTGTTACAAATTTAGGATGTTAATTGTAATCATCATGGTAACCATTAAGAAAATATCTAAAATATATACACAAAAGAAATGATAAGGAAATTAAACAGAATCCTACCAAAAAAATCAGCTAAGGACAAAAGAAGGCAGTAATGAAGGAAATTAGGTATAAAAGATAGTTCAGGCCGGGCGCGGTGGCTCATGCCTGTAGTCCCAGCACTTTGGGAGGCTGAGGTGGGCGGATCACGAGGTCAGGAGATCAAGACCATCCTGGCTAACATGGTGAAACCCCGTCTCTACTAAAATACAAAAAAATTAGCCGGGCGTGGTGGCAGGCACCTGTAGTCCCAGCTACTTGGGAGGCTGAGGCAGGAGAATGGCATGAACCTGGGAAGCAGAGCTTGCAGTGAGCCGAGATCGCGCCACTGCACTCCAGCCTGGGCGACAGCGAGACTTCGTCTCAAAAAAAAAAAAATTCAACTGTATGCTATCTACAAGCAATTCACTTTAATCCAAAGATACAAATAGGTTGCAAGTGAAAGGATGGAAAAAGTTATCACACAAAATAGACTTTACATTTAAAACTGTTACAAGAGACAAAGAAGGGAATTATCTATTGATAAAAGGGTCAATTCATCAAGAAGATGTAACAATTATAAACATATTCATACTCAGCAAGCAACAGAGCCCCACCAAAATATATGAAGCAAACACTGACAGATTTGAATGGAGAAATGCTTCCACAATAATAGAAACTTCAGTACCCCATTTTAATAATAAAATTTATTATTATTAGAATATTTAGGACATTAATAAGGAAATAGAGGACTTGATTAACATTATAAATTAAATAGTACACTTCCCCCAACAATAGCAGAATACACAGTCTCCTGAAGTGCACATGGAACACTGTCCAGGACAGAGGATAGGTTACAAAACAAGTTTAAAAATACTGAAATCATACAGAGTATCTTCTCTGATTACGATGGAATGGAGCTAGAAATCTATAACAAAGAAAACTGGAAAATTCACAAATACGTGGAAATTAAACAACACACTCTTAACCAACAGATCAAATAAGAAATTCTAAGGGAAATTAGGAAGATTGCTCTTTTGCATTTTACGGATATAACTATTTTGACAAATCTCATGTCAAATGATAAAGTTATGTGATGGTAATATGTCAACTTGACTGGGATGAGGGATGCCCAGTCCCTTGGGTTAAAACCTTGTTTCTGGGTGTGTCTATGAGGGTGTTTCTGGAAGAGATTAGCATTTGAATCAATGAACTGTAAAGATTGCCTTCACCAATGTAGATGGGCATCATCCAATCTGTTGAGTGTCCACATATTTAATAGAACAAAAAGGCAGAGGAATAGTGAATTTGCTCTCTGCTTGAGCTGGGACATTCATCTTCTCTGGCCTTTGAACTTGAGCTGGGGCTTAACACCATTGGCTCCCCTGGTTGTAAGGCCTTTTGGCTTGGACTAGAACTACACCACCAGCTCTCCTGGGCCTCCAGTTTGCAGATGGTAGATTGTGGGACCTTCCAGTCGTGGTGTTCATGTGAGCCAGTCCCTCATAAGTCTCTTTGTATCTATCTATCTATCTATCTATCTATCTATCTATCTATCTATCTATCTTATCTATCTACATGTATATACACACACACACACATTGTATTGGTTCTGTTTCCTTGGAGAACCCTAATGAATGCAGATTTTGGTACCAAGAATGGTACTAGAATAAGAAAATTCTAAGAGTGAGTTTTTTGAATTGTTTCTGGGGCTTCTGAAATTTGCTGTGTAATCTAATTGGATTTAAAGGGGCTGATGACTCTGTATCCAGTAGTAAAGAGAGCCCTAATAGTTCATGCTTGGATACTCCCTAATCAACTCCTTGTAAGAAGCAAGGGGGCCGGACAAGGTGGCTCATGCCTGTAATCCTAGCACTTTGGGAGGCCGAGGCAGGTGGATTGCCTGAGTTCAGGAGTTCAAGACCAGCCTGGGCAACACGGTGAAACCCCGTCTCTACTAAAATACAAAAAATTATCTGGGCATGGCAGCGTGCGCCTGTAGTCCTAGCTACCCGGGAGGCCGAGGCAGGAGAATGGCGTGAACGCAGGAGGCGGAGCTTGCAGTTAGCCGAGACTGTGCCACTGTACTCCAGCCTGGGTGATAGAGCGAGACTCTATCTCATAAAAAAAAAAAAAAAGGAAGTGACCTCAAGGGTTCTGTATATGATATTTTTGAACATATTTTGAAAACTAAGGAGTAAAATAGCATTGGTTATTGCTCTTAAGGTCAGTGAAATTGCTGAGAATCAAATCCTGGGACTTAATGAATTTCAGCGCATGTTGAATTTCCAGCCCCACAGCATCCGCTCTTAAAACGGGGGCATTAATTAGGAAATAGTGGAATCCTGTCAATTGAAATGGGGATGTTTGGGAAGACCTAGATAAAGCTGGAGACACTGAGCCCCTAAAATCTGATGAGTCTTTTTTGCCAGCGGTCCCCCCATCCCAGTGGAAGTGACTTCCCCAACCCCAGTGACAGTGGCATTCCTGCTCACAGTGATGTCAGCCTTTCCTCTGCTGAGGAAACCCTGCATTATGTAAGGAAACTGTGACAGGGTGGTGATTCCCACCACATCCCCATTCAACACTATTTAGCCTGTGCAGAAGAAGATGGATCTTGGAGAATGACAGTGGATTATCATAAGCTTAACCAGATGGTGACTCCCATTGCAGCTGCTGTACCAGATGTGTCATTGCTTGAGAAAATCAGCACATCCCCTGCTACCTGGTATGCAGCTCTTGTCTTGGAAAATGCCTTTTCTCCATCCCTCTCCATAAGGCCCACCCTAAGCAGTTTGCTTTCAGTGACACGACCAGCAATGTACCTTCACTGTCCTGCCTCAGAGGCATATCACTTCTCCAGCCCTAGGTCATCATTTAGTTCATGGGGATCTTGATCACCCTTACCTTCCACAAGATATCACACTGGTCCATTACTTTAATGACATTATGCTGATTGGACGTAGTGAGCAAGAAGTAGCAATAACTGTAGACATATGGTAAGACATTACCATGTCAAAGAGTGTGCAGTAAATCCAACTGAAATTCAGGGACCTTTACCTCAGTGAAATTTCTAGGGGTCCAGTGGTGTGTGGTGTCGAGATATATCTTTTTCTTTCTTTCCTTCTTTCTTTCTCTTTCTCTTTCTTTTTCTCTTTCTCTTTCTCTTTCTTTTCTCTTTCTTTCTTTCTCTTTCTTTCTTTCTTTCTTTCTTTCTTTCTTTCTTTCTTTCTTTCTTTCTTTCTTTCTTTCCTTCCTTTCTTTCCCTTTTTCGTTTTTTCTTTTCTTTCTTTCTCTCTTTCTTTTTTCTCCTTCCTTCCTTCCTTAGAACGTCATTTCAGATTTATTTGTTTCATGAGAAAGAGCATTCTAAAAGCAGTGTAGCCAGCATACAATCACATTGCTGCAGAACATTGAATAAGCTTTTTAAAAATCACAGGGCAGAGAATGGGATGGCAAATTGTTAACATCAGGAAAGAGAGTCCAACAAAGTAGGAATCCAATTTTTTTCCCACAGTGGGGTAATCAGTTTAGGAAGTCCATTCATGATGTTAATTACAACAATGGAATGGAAACATTTCAGTTGATACTATTTTCATATACTTGTTTTGGTAAGAGATATCCTTTCTAAGTGAAGTTTAAGTTGTTTCATCTGACTTCTCCCACAACCGAGAAAGAGACACAGTGCCTGCTGGGCCTCTTTGGATTTTTGGAGGCAACATACTAATTTGGGTGTGTTACACTGGGCCATTTACTGAGTGACCTGAAAAGCTGTGAGTTTTGAGGCCCAGGGCAAAAGAAGACTCCACAACAGGTCCAGGGTGCTGTGCAAGCTGCTCTGCCACTTGGGCCACGTGACCAGCAGATCTGTCAATGGCAGGTAGGGGAGCCTTTGGGTAGGTGAGTCACACCTCCAGCCTTTGATGCCCCATGCCCAGCCTGAGGCTGCATGGGCCCAAAAACCGCTAGGAAAAGTGAAGAGGGGACTCAAGCTCAGAGATGGAAGGACACTTGCCCAGGGTCGTGGCACCAAATGAAGGACAGGGCCTTGCTTGTTCATCTGGATTTTCAGGGGTTGAGTCTGGTACCAGGCCAAGGGGCCTGACCAAGGAGAACGTCCAAGAAGCAATGAGTAGAGATGGCTCACCACTCTCTGCAAGGCTTGCCCCAGGTCCAGCCTAGCTCCTAGGCACCACATTGGACAGTGATCTAGGTGAAGACGAAGGCCTCCTCTCCCTGGCAGGCAAAAGGAAGCTCAGGGGGAACCTATCCAAGGAGTCAGTGGAGATCCTCGGGGACTGGCTGTACTTGCACATCTGTAATGCCTGCCCCCTGGGGCCGGGGAAGCTGAGCCTTTGTGGTCAGACCAACCTATCAGCACTGCAGATGTGTAACTGGTTCATCAATGCCTGGCGGTGGCGTCTCCCAGACTGCAAAGATGCGAATCAGTTTACCCTTTCCAGAGGTAGGGGTGAGGCCTCAGATGTGGCCCTGCCCAGTAGCAGCAGCCCCTCAGGGCTGGCTGTGTCTGTCCCAGCTCCCACCGATGTGCCCTCTCGGTCTGTGTGCTGGGTGCTGCTCCACTCAGGCCAGCGGGGAAAGCCTGCAGCCCCCTTCCCACCTTGGGAGCTGGAGCCCCCCAATACCCTATGACTCCTGGTTGCACACTCAGCCTGCTGACCAGGACTGAGGCTGGAAGCCCCACAGGTGGACTCTCCAACATGCCACCAGCCACATCCCTAGAACAAGACAAAGAGGCTTCAGCAGCTTCCAGCTGCTTCCAGTCCTCCAACTACAGAGGGCTACTGAGATGGAGCTTGAGAAGTAGCAGCACCCATCACTCCCATTCCTCCACACTCCTTTAGTCTCTGAAAATCTCAAGTAGGTGTCTGTCAACAGGGGTGCTCGAGGCTGAAACCAGCAGTCTTGGGTTCCCGTTTGGGTCCCCCTCCATACAGAGGGTTTTCTATGGATCACTGCCAAACATTGGGATCATGTCCTCCGTCCAGTGGTCTTCAGCAGGAAGATGCCAGCTGGCATTGCTGCACTGTGATGGGGGCCCTCTTCTCTGCTGACTCTGACATTTCTCCAGGCCTCCCCTCAGTGAGGCGATGGGAGACAGGCATGGTGCTGCTGCTACTGCTCCAGAGAAACCCTGGGACACCTTTGTTCTGCCTGGTTTCCTGGGCTAGGCTCAGGAAACCTGCCCGGTTCAGGCCTATGTTGGGTCCAAGCTGCCCCTGTGCTGCTCTGTCAAGCCAGGTGTGGACATTCCAAGTTCATAAGCATGAACAAAAGAAAAGAGCAACCCAGCAGATGTAACAGAACTGACTCCAGTTGAGTGTGTAGATTTTTGCTAAACTGTTTATCCCTTTTTGCTGGGGTTTGTATTAATGGCAGTAGTTAGCCCAGGTGTGGGGAATGAGAATGCATTGCTTGATGGGAACTGATGAACTGGGAGTGACCCACCATTGCAATCGGGAATTGTTTTGCAAGGAAATAGTGTTTTTATTTGGGGGACCAGCAAAATCTCTACATTAGTGTAAAATTTCAAATAGTTGTTATATCGTTGGTTTGGTTTACCAGGAAAAAAGGGCAGAACAAAAGTTTAAAAAGAAAAAATTTTGGAGCAGGGCCCTGCCAACATCCTTGGATAGCTTCTCTCCTTTTGAGAGACAACTCTTGGCCTACTACTGGGCTTTAGCAGAGACTAAATGCTTGACTGTGGGCCACCAAGTTACTGGGCAACCCTCGCTGCCCATCACGAACTGATGTTATCTGACCCACCAGGCCATAAAGTTGGGCTTAGCAACACAACATCCAGTTATGAAATGGAAGTGGTATATATGTGATTAGGCCCTAACAGGCCCTTCTGAAGGCACAAGTAAGTTATATGAAGTGGTCTAAATGCCCATGGTCCCCACTCCTTCTACATTGCTTCTTCTCAGCCTGAGTCTGTGGCTTCACCGGGAGTTCCCTATTATCAGCNCGTGATCTCGGCTCACTGCAACCTCCGTCTCCCAGATTCAAGCGATTCTCCTGCCTCAGCCTCCCAAGTAGCTGGGATTACAGGCACCCGCCACTATGCCCAGCTAATTTTTGTATTTTAGTAGAGACAGGGTTCCACCATGTTGGACAGGCTGGTCTCGAACTCCTGACCTCAGATCCACCCTCCTGAGCCTCCCAAAGTGCTGGGATTACAGGCATGAGCCACCACACCTAGCTGTTCTATTATAATTTAAAAAAAAAAAAAAAAAAGAAAGAAATTTAGGGAACAGTATTTGGATAGATCTGTCTAAATAGGGAAAAAACACAAAGATATTTATCCCATGTAAATATTCATTGAAGAGAACCTCAACAGAGGATTTTGTTAATTAATTAATTTTATTTCTGAGACAAGATATGCTCTGTTGCCCAGGCTGGAGTGCAGAAGTTTGATCATAGCTCACTGCAGCCTCAAAGTCCTGGGTTCAAGCAATCATCCCACCTCAGCCTTCTGAATAGCTGGGACTACAGGTGCATGCCTGGCTTATTTATTTATTTATTTATTTATTTATTTATTTAGTAGAGATGAGGTTTTATTATATTGACCAGGCTGGTCTCAAACTCCTGGGCTCAAGCAGTTTTTCCTGCCTCTGCCTCCCAAAGTGCTGGGATTACAGGCATGTGCCACTGCACCCAGCCAACAGAGAAGAATTTTAATAATCAAATGGATAGGATGACCCATTCTGTGGATACCAGTTTCTTTCTCCAGCCAACACTGCATTACCCAACGGGCTCATGAATAAAATAGCCATGGTGGCAAGGAAGAAGGTTACACATGGGCTCAGCGACATGGACTTCAACTCACCAAGGCCAGCCTGGCCCCCAGTATGGCACCATTCCCTGGAGCAATCAGTCAGCTACCTGGTGGCAGGTTGGTTACACTGGATTGCTTCCATCATAGAAGGGGCAGCAGTTTGTCCTTACTAAAATAGACACATACTCTGGATGTGGATTTGGCTTCCTGAACATAATACTTCCGCCAAAACTGCTAACTGTGGACTAACAGAATGCCTTATCCACCATCATGGTATTCCATATGGCATTGCTTTCTGATTAAAGAATTCAAACTTTACAGCAAAAGAAGTGCAGCAATGGGCTTATCTCATGGAATTTTTTTGGTCTTACTATGTTCCCCACTATCCAGAAGCCACTGGCTCGATAGAGCTGTAGAATAGCCTTTCGAAGAATCAGTTGCAGTGCCAGCTAGGTGGCAATACCTTGCAGGGCTGCAGCAGGGTTCTCCAGAAGGCTGCAAATGCTGAGTCAGTGTCCAGTATACGGTGCTCGCTCTCCCATAGCTAGGATTCACAGATCCAGGAATCAAGAGGTAGAAATGGGAGTGGCATCACTCACTCTTACAGTAACCCGTTAGCAAAATGTTTGCTTACTGTTCCCAGGACTTCATGCTCTGCTGGTCTAGAGACCTTAGTTCCAGAAGGAGGAATGCTTCCACTAGGAGACACAATGAACCCGCTGGACTGGACTTAACACTGCTGCCCAGCCATTTTAGGATCTTCATGCCTCTGAGTCAGCAAGCTAAGCAGGAAGTTATGTTGCTGGTTGGGGCGGTTGATCTGGACAAGCAAGGGGAAATTGAACTGCTACTCCACTACTCCACAAAGGAAGAATATGTCTGGGATATGGACCACTTAGGATGTCTCTCAGCATTACCATGCCCCAACCCAATCCAGGCAGGACTACTAATGACCAGATCCTTCAGGAATGGAGGTTTAGGCCACTCCACCCAGTAAAGAACCATGACTGCTGAGTTGTGTGTTGAAGTCAAAAGGGATACAGAATGAATAGTAGGAGAAGGCAGCATTTTATAAATACCAGTTGCAACTGTGTGGCCAGTTACAGGAATGAGGACTGTAATTGCCATATGTCCTCATTTTTTTTTTTTTTTTTGAGACAGAGTCTTGCTCTGTCTCCCAGGCTGGAGTGCAGTGGTACGATCTCGGCTCACTGCAGCTTCCACTTCCTGGGTTCTAGTGATTCTCCTGCCTCAGCCTCCTGAGTAGCTGGGATTACAGGCACATACCACCATGCCTGGCTAATTTTTGTATTTTTAGTAGAGATGCAGTTTCACCATGTTGGCCAGGCTGGTCTCGAACTCCTGACCTCAGCTGATCCACCTGCCTCGGCCTCCCAAAATGCTAGGATTACAGGGGTGAGCCACTGCGCCCAGCCTCATTTTTTAATAAGCGTGTTTGCATGTATACATACATATTTTAGGCAAAAATGTTTGCTTTATTTCCTCTCATTCCTTTATCATATAAGATGTACTGACCTTATATATAGTATTTGAGTATTGTTAATGCTACATCATAGTATTTAAGTTATGGAATATCAGGAGAAGAGTAAACTTCATTAAAAGACTTCACCTCCTCTTCTGGGAGGTAAACACCCTGGGATTAGCGCGTTTTCAGTTGTATGCAGAATGTTAATATCATGTTAGGCAGGATTATGACCTTGTTATTATCTTTTTTGGAAGTTAAGTATGGTTTAAGATGTTTATAGGTGCCAAGTTGACAAGGAATAAACTTGTGATGGTTAATTTTTTTTTTTTTTTTCCGAGACAAGGTGTCACTCTGTCACCCAGGCTAGAGTCCAGTCGTGTGATCTTGGCTCACTGCAGGCTCAAACCCCTCAGGCTCAGGTGATCCTCCCACCTTAGCCTCCTGAGTAGCTAGGACTATAGGCATGTCCCACCATGCCTGGCTAATTTTTGTATTTATTTGTAGAGATGGGGTTTCACCATGTTGCCCAGACTAGTCTCAAACTCCTTTCCTCAAGTGATCCACCCACTTCTGCCTCCCTAAGCACAGAAATTACAGGAGTGAGCCCCTATGCCTGGCCTGATGGTTAACTTTATTTGTTCACTTGATTGGGCTAAGGGATGCCTAGTTAGCTGGCAGAACATTATTTCTGGGTGTGTCTGTGAAGGGGTTTCTGAAGGAGATTACTGTTTGAGTCAGTAGACTGAATAAAGCAGATGTCCTTCACCAATAGGACAGGCATTATCCAATCCTTTGAGTGCCTTAATAGAACCAAAAGATGGAGGAAGGATGAATTTACTGTCTCTGGTTGAGCCAGGACATACAGCTTCTCCTGTCCTTTGACATCAGCACTCCTAGTTCTCAGGCCATCAAACTTGGACCGAGACTTACAACATTGGTTCCCCAGTTTTCCAACCTTCGAACTTGGACTGGAACCACAACACCAGCTTTCACGAGCTTCCAGCTTGCAGATGGCAGATCCTGGGACTCTCAGCTTCCACAATTGCACAAGCCAATCGATCAAAACAAATCCTCATTTCATATATATATATATATACACACACATACATACTCTGTTTCTCTAGAGAACCCTATGATTTAATCATTGATTAGCCCTTCACATCTAAAACTAAGGCGATGGAAAGCTACATGGAACTCTGCATTCTTGGAGAAGTTTATCAATTGATAGGTGTTACTTTGGAGTGAGTGAGGAGGGAGCTAACCAGTATGCTGGGGAACCGGGGGAGGGCAGGGGTCCCTAGAAGCCAAATGTAAGGTTTTTTTCCTTGGGATCCTTACCTCTCCTTAGAGAAGACCCTTTAGCTTTCTGCCTGAGGAGCTGATGCCTAGTTGTCAGGCTTTCTTCTTGCCAAGATAGGGATGCTAACTCCTGTATACAGACTCTCAGTTAATCCTCTTCATCTCCCTAACAGCCCCAGACTACACCTGGGTTTCTCCATCCAGAGCCCCTTGAGGGTCTCCAGTGCTAGTTTTCTTCCTAATTGGCCAAGTCCCCCAGGTTTTTTTTAATTTTTCCCAACAGTGTTGCAATTATTGTGCAGATACAATGATCTTCTTACCTGATCCTACGTGTAACCATTGGCCTAAATGTAAGATAGCTTGCCAGCATCAGCAATAAGAGGGAGGGGCTAAAATTCAAGTTCTTTTAAGGATAGATCTTGAGTCCCTGTTCTAAGCTGACCAACTTAATCTGCAAAGAATTTGCAACATGTAAATATTTTAGGATTATAGCCATCTGTATACACACTTAAATTGAAAGTAGTTCTGCTGCCATTAACTTAGTCTAAAAGAGCCACCTAAGAATGCCAAACGTTATTTTGTTCAAATGCCATGGTTATTTTAGTTTAAAAGCATTTCTTTCAAAGCCGCCTCTCTCTTCACAACAGTAGAGCTCTGGCAGTGAATTAAGTGGTCGAGGATTCAGCGAAACTGTGGCTAATTTCTGGTTCCAATCTGGAATTTAAAACAAATTAAGGATTTATTTAAAGACTACTCGCTCCTAATTTTTAACACACTGTCCTTTTAGCAGTTGTGCACAATAACAAAATAACTTTTGGGGTTTAAGACAAATGACTGCACTTAAAATATGGGAAAAAGAACTCAGTCAAAAGGTTGTTTCCTTGGTTCAGTCTCTGATTAAGAGGCATATTATTCAATTATGCCAAGATGTAAATAAAATGAAATAAATTACATAAATTTGCATGTTGACATTTCATTCTGTACCCCCAAACCTTTTTAGTCTTACCTTACCAGTGCCTTATTTTGATCAAATTGCACTTGTTGCCATCCCTAAATTCTTTTTTTCTCTTTTTTCAGAGGTTTCTTTGTTTTTTCAAATTTTATTGACTTTAAACCTTTGGATTAGAAAAGTTCAATGAACTCCAAAACAGAATAAACAAAGTTAAAAACCATACAAAATCAATCACTATGCTATTTGGGAACAGATATGTATATGGTAAAAACAGTCAATAGCAAAGGCAAGATTAACACAAATTCAGGATAGAGGGTATGTCTGGGTAGAAGGATGGGAGACTCAAAGGCTTTAAGTATATTAGGAAATTATTTTTCACAACTGACCTAAGGGATAAATAAGTATTTTTCTTATTACTCTTTAAATTGGATATGTACAAAATTTTTTTGCAGGTATGATAGATATCACAACAAATAGAAAATAGGTCAGGCGTGGTGGCTCAAGCCTGTAATCCCAGCACTTTGGGAGGCCGAGGCGGGGGGATCATTTGAGGTCAGGAGTTCGAGACCAGCCTGGACAACATGGTGAAATCCCATCTCTACTAAAAATACAAAAAATTAGCTGGGCGTGGTGGCAGGTGCCTGTAATTCCAGCTACTCGGGAGGCTGAGGCAGGAGAATTGATTGAACCCGGAAGGCGGAGGTTGCAGTGAGCCGAGATTGCATCACTGCGCTGTGGCCTGGGCAACAACAGGGAAACTTCATCTCAAAAGTTAAAAAAAAAAAAAAAAAAAAAGAGAAAAGCAAAGAAATCAATGAAGTTCATCCATTTTTCTGTGTTACTTATAATAACACAAACCAGAAACCTGGGAGTCACCCTTAACCACTCTCACCAACCAAATCCAATTAATTTTCACTTCCTACTTCTCTCCACGCCCCCATCACACCCTGGCCCAGGCCACCTGGACTCTCACCTAAAACACTGATATCCTTTCCTCTTCCTTACACTCCTGCTGTAATCCAACCTCCACACAGCAGCCAAAGAAAACACTTTAAACCAGTCTTTCTTCAACTTGAATCTGTTTCACCATCCCCTTTGCTATCAGAAGCAACAGAGTGACAAGTACATTGCCCAAGGTCACACAGCCAGGAAATGGCGGAGGCAGAACTCAAAATCTACTGGTCTTACTTGAGATTTCACATGTCTTATCTACCCACTCTCCTGCCTTGGGTGATCCTGCCATTCCTAAATTCATACCCATTGGTGTTCCCTCGTATTTTATAATCTATAATCTATAATCATTAACAGTTTTGCTTATCTGAAAATAGGAGTTCAAAGAGGGCTTCACTTTAATACAATTATTGCTCAAGGAACCAAAGACTAGTGTTTCAAAAGCATTGTAAAAAAACTTTTTTTTTTTTTTTTTCAGATGGAGTCTTACTCTATCGTCCAGGCTGGAGTGCAGAGGTGCCATCTTGGCTCACTGCAACCTCCGCCTCCCGGGTTCAAGTGATTCTCCTGCCTCAGCAAAGTAGCTGGGATTACAGGTGTCTGCCACCATCCCTAATTTTTGTATTTTTAGTAGAGATGGGGTTTTGCCATGTTGGCCAGGCTAGTCTCAAACTCCTGAGCTCAAGTGATCCGCCCAGCTTGGCCTCCCAAAGTGCTGGGATTACAGGCGTGAGCCACTGCACCTGGCTGCATTATAACAAAACTTTATTATATTATTAGGTGAATATTAGAGTGTATTACATTACTCTAATATTTAGAGTAATTCTCAGTGGTACACTGATATCGCCATCTCAAAAAGAATAATTTGCCCAAGTATACATCGCTTGTAAGAGGTACAGTCCACATCTGACACAGAACAGACTCCAAAATCATTAATCCTTCATTGTTCTAGTCTACATTCCTTAGTGCTTCAACAGTATCTCAAGAAATAAACATTTCTGGATATTAAGAATGGATAACATTTCACTAGCCCAAGGAGTATGACTAGAAATGAAATCTTTGAGGAATTTTAGATTTAATCGAGTGTGATCCTGTCTGTAGTCAGCAACAATATGACTTTTCAAGGTTTTTTATGGAGTCAAATAGCAATGATGGCCTTCTAATTACACTATCTCTGGAAATGTATTAAAGTAATTTAGAAGTGTGAGGAATTCCATTCAGCAACTCTTCGTGATCCTTGTAGGCTGTACGATGGGTTTGAATCATACACAGTTTAGCCAGGTGAACTCAACAGTCAGTGTTGTGAGAACAGTGGGTGTTATCAACCCTGAAACGTGCTACACAGATTGAGGATGCTATGGAAAGAAAGTGTGAAATGATTTTTTGGATTTCCTTATCATCTGACAAAATGTAATTATTGTTCACGTGGATTCGTGGTGGTGACTCCTTTGAAAGTCATTGTTGGAAAATAAAATGAATAATTAGTTGATAACCACAGAGAAACTTTAACCACCTTGCTGAGAATTCCATGTATTCCAAATACGTTAATGATTTCATATAATATCACTCTTTAACAATCAAGAGTTTTTGTTTGTTTTTGTTTGAGATGGAGTTTCACTCTGTTGCCCAGGCTGGAGTGCAGTGGTGCAATCTTGGCTCACTACAACCTCCACCTCCTGCGGTTCAAACAATTCTCCTGCCTCAGCCTCCTGAGTAGCTGGGGCTACAGGCACGAGCTAATTTGTGTGTGTGTGTGTGTGTGTGTGTGTGTGTGTGTGTGTTTTGTAGAGATAGGGTTTCACCATGTTGGCCAAGCTGGTCTCGAACTCCTGACCTCAAGTGATCCACCCACCTCAGCCTCCCAAAGTGCTGGGATTACAGGTGTGAACCACTGCACCTGGCCAGTCTAAGATATTTTTCAAGGATAACTTCGATCATGCATGATTTTTACCTTGTGTGCCGATTTTAGAACTTAATCTCAGTGATATATGCAATTCCATTGTGTTGGTCTTTTACAGATACTGATTATGGGACACGTTTATTCTTGATCAATACTAATAGTAACTAACATTTTTGAAGGCATGGTAATATTACATACAGGCACAATGCTTAAATTCTTTATATCGGTATCTCAATTCTATTAGGTAGATACTATTTTTATCCTTTTCACAGATGAGAATATTGAGCATCAGAGAGCCTAAGGGTCACGCTGTCAGTAAAGGCATATATTTTAGTTTGGAAAAATGAGTTATTTGAATTATTTGGCACTAGGGTGAGTCACACAAGGGTAACTTTCCGCCGAGGGGCCATCTTATCCTCCCAGGCTATAAACTCTCTGAGGACAGCGCCTTCTACATACCCTCCACTGTGTCTTGTACATAGTCAGTGCCCGAAAAATGTTTCCTAAGGAAATCAATGAAATGACGTGTGCTAAGAAATCATCTTAACTGAGGAAGAATTGCTTAAGCAATAACCATGCTCTATCGTGGTCTATATTTAATCAGACACCTCAGAGAACGGAACATAAATGTAAATCCTTGCTAATCTAGATATATCTTCTGCCCTGAAAATCTGATCAAACACTGGCCTAGGCAGGGCACGGTGGCTCACGCCTGTAATCCCAGCACTTTGGGAGGCCGAGGCGGGTGGATCACCTGAGGTCAGGAGTTCAGCTTGGCCAACATGGTGAAACCTCTTCTCTACTGAAAATACAAAAATTAGCCAGGTATGGTGGCGGATACCTGTAATCCCAGCTACTCGGGAGGCTGAGGAAGGAGAATCGCTTGAATCTGGGAGGTGGAGGTTGTGGTGAGCCGAGATCATGCCACTGCACTCCAGCCTGGGAGACAGAGTGAGACTCCATCACAAACAAACAAACAAACAATCACTGGCCAAATCGTTAGGATAAACAGCCTATACCTTTGATAAACAACTTAATATTCTTTCTCTTATTCTGTGAAAAACTCTTCCCCAAGGAATCCTTGTCAGGCCTCTTGCAGACCAGCCCTTTGCCGGCCTGTTGTTGTTTATAAAATCATTGCCACCTACGCATCTCTCAAATGTAGATACGTCTGCTAACTACTACACTGCTAACACCCGGCATCTGCTGCCTAAATCACTGCTTCTCAAACTTGGCTGCGCTATGGAATTATCTGGGGAGTTTTTTTTTTTTTTTTTTTAATATATTTATGTAAGAAAGTTGACAATTTGACAATTCAGATAGGAGAAAAAAAAATCACCTCCAATCTATTCCTAAAATAATCACTGATAACATTTTGTTATTCTTCTAGAATTTTAACACATATATAATTTTACCTTTAAAACCATTGTTATTTTATAACTTTTCGAATTTAGCAATATGTTACTAAATTGTTCAATTTCTAGATCTATGTAATTTTTTTGTCATTATTATACTTTAAGTTCTAGGGTACATGTGCACAACGTGCAGGTTTGTTATGTATGTGAGATGGGTGTGCTGCACCCAGATAACTCGTCATTTACATTAGGTATATCATCCTAAGCCGTATCCGCGGTCCCCTCTCCCGACTCCCCCCACAGGGATAGGCCGTGTGATGTTCCCTCCTGTGGTCCAGGTGGTGTGGTGTGGTGGCAATTCCCACCTATGAATGGATCATGTGGGTATTTGTTTTCTGTATTGTGAATAGTTTGCTGATTTAGGATGATGCGTTCCAGCTGAATCCATGTTCCCGTACAACAGGACACAAACTTCCTTTTTATGGCTGCATAGTATTCCATGCGTGGTATCATGGTGCTACACATTTCTCTTGGATCCAGGCTCTGTACGATGCGACATTTGGGTTGAATTCCAAGCCTGTTCCTATTTGGAATAGTCGCGCTTGCAACTAAACCACGTCGTGCTTGGGTTTTGTAGTAGAATAATTATATAATCCTTTGGGTATATCCGCCGCCGTAACCTAGGGATGGCTGGTGTCAACATTCGGTATTTCTAGTTCAAATCCTTGAGGCAATCCGCCCACTGTTTTCCAGCAATGGTGAACTAGTTACAAGTCCACAACGCGAGGTAAGAAAGTGCTGGCTATTTCTCCACATCGCTCTCCAGCACCTGGTCTGTTGCTGAAGTTCATTTAATGATTAGCCATTTAACTGGTGTGGAAGATGGTATCTCATTGTGTTTTGATTTGGCCATTTCTCTGGAGCCAGTTGATGGATGAAATTGGTTTTCATGTGTCTGTTTGGCTGGTATGAAGCTTCTTTTGGAGCACGAGTGTCTGTTCACCCTTATCTCCTTTGCCACCTTTTGATCGGGGTGTTGTTTTTTTTCCTCTGTATAATTTGATGTTTTTTATGATGTTCGTGTGATTAGTAAGCCCTTTGTCCAGGATGAGTAGGATGGCACAAAATTTTCTCCCATTCTGAGGTTGGCCTGTGTCACTCTGGCATGGTAGTTTTTTTGGCTGTGCAGGAGCTCCTTTGTTTAATAATAGATCGTAGTCGGGGATTTACCAAAACGATTGATGCCTGGGACCCCCACTTAACCGTCCCACCCAGAGATCCTGATTTAATTGGTTTTGGGTATAGCCTGGGCGTCCAGATTTTTTAAAACTCCAAGCAATGTAACCAAAATTAAGAATCTTGGCCGGGCGCGGTGGCTCAAGCCTGTAATCCCAGCACTTTGGGAGGCCGAGACGGGCGGATCACGAGGTCAGGAGATCGAGACCATCCTGGCTAACATGGTGAAACCCCGTCTCTACTAAAAAATACAAAAAAAATTAGCCGGGCGAGGTGGCGGCGCCTGTAGTCCCAGCTACTTGGGAGGCTGAGGCAGGAGAATGGCGTGAACCCAGGAGGCGGAGCTTGCAGTGAGCTGAGATCCGGCCACAGCACTCCAGCCTGGGCGGCAGAGCGAGACTCCGTCTCAAAAAAAAAAAAAAAAAAAATCTTTAACCTGGCCAGGTGTGGTGGCTCATGCCTGTAATACGAGCACTTTGGGAGGCTGAGGTGGGCGGGTTGCTTGAACCCAGGAGTTTGAGACCAGCCTGGGCAACATAGTGAGACCCTGTCTCTACAAAAAATACAAAAAGTAGCTGGGTGTGGTGGCGCGTGCCTGTAGCCCCAGCTACTCGGGGGGCTGAGGCAGGAGGATCACTTGAGCCTGGGCTGTCAAGGCTGCTATGAGCCGAGATTGCACCATTGCACTCCAGCCTGGACAATGGGAAGGAGACCCTGCCTCAAAAAAAGAAAAAAACTTTAACCACTGCAATTTCCTCCTGACTCTCCACATTCAATCTTCGCCCCATGCTGCTCCCCACCCTGCCCCTCCTTTTCTTCTTCACAGTTAGAGTAACATTTTCAAAATGAATTTTTAAAAATTTTTTATTTCCATAGGTTTGGGGGGAACAGATGGTATTTGGTTACATGGTAAGCTCTTTAGTGGTGATTTGTAAGGTTTTGGTGCACCCATCACCCAAGCGGTATACACTGACCCAGTTTGTAGTCTTTTATCCCTCACAAAATGAAATTGTAACCATTACTTCTGCCCTCCTTGAAACTTTTCAACAGTTTCCCCTTATTCTCAGACTAGAGGCCAAACCCTGAATATGACCTGTAACCTCTTTCTTACTCTGGCCTTGCCGTCCCTCCACCACACCCTGCTCCATGATCCCTCCTGATTTCTATACTCCAGCACACCCTTATTTTTTTTAGTTCCTCAAACGTGTCATGCTCCTTCCTGCCACAGGGCCTTTGCACATGCTGTACTCGCTGTGAACCTGTTTCCCCACTCTTTGCCCAGTTAACTTTTGGCTTATCCTTCAGCTCTTGGCTCATCATTTCCTAAGGGAAGCTTTCTGTGACTTACTGTACGCTCCTATACCCCCATATAAACTCTGCTTCGTAGCATTTGAGGCAGGTAGACTTTTATGGTTATTTACAGTTATTTATTTTTTAGAGTTGGGGTCTTGCTATGTTGCCCAGGCCGGAGTGCAGTAGTATAATCATAGCTCATGCAGCCCCAGACTCCTGAGCTCAAGTAATCCTCCTGACTCAGCCTCCTGAGTAGCTTGGACCACAGGGGCCACTATGCCCAGTTAATTTTTAAATGTCTTCTGTAGAAGTGGGTTCTCACTGTGTCACCCTGGCTGGTCTCAAACTCCTGTCCTCAAGCTATCCTCCCACCTCGGTCCCCCAAAGTGCTGGGATTACAGGCATGAGCCACCACTACCATCCACGGTTATTGAGTGTAGAAATCTTGTGTCTATTTTTGCTTCACGTGGTATTGCTAAAACCTGGCACATTGACTGGCACTTAAACAGGCCTTCAAATTATTTACTGAAGGGATACGTATGAGTAAGTGAAAGTGTTCTTGGCATCAAATATATCACCAAGTCCAGTTGATGCCACCCCCAAAATATCTCTGGAATCCATTTACTCCTCTTTATCTTCCCTGCTGGTCCCAGCCACCATCATCTCTGGTCTAACGCACTAAATTGTTTCTCAGTGGTCTGCCTGAGAAACTCTTCCCCTCCATTTTCCCCTCCAAACAGTGTCTTAACAGCAGCCAGAGGGCGAGCATGGTGGCTCTCGCCTGTAATCCCAGCACTTTGAGAGGCTGAGGCAGGCAGATCACAAGGTCAAGAGATTGAGACCATCCTGTCCAACATGGTGAAACCACGCCTCTACTAAAATACAAAATTAGCCGGGCCTGGTGGCACGCGCCTGTAGTCCCAACTACTTGGAAGGCTGAGGCAGGAGAATTGCTTGAACCCAGGAGGTGGAGGTTGCAGTGAGCTGAGATTGTGCCACTGCACTGCAGCCTGGGCGACAGAGCAACACTCCGTCTCAAAAAAAAACCGCAGCCAGAGTAATACAAATAATGCCATTAAAATATAAGATGTCACTCTTCTGTTAAAATCCTTCAATGTCTTACTAGTGCTCTTAGAATAAAATCCAGTTGCCTGATCCCTCTTAACTCGTTACCCACCAAATGACACTGGTCTCCTTTCTGTTCCTCAAATATGCCAAGCCCTTCCCAGCTTCCAGGCTTCTGCACTTCCTGTTACTTTTGCCTGAAATGCCCTTTATGTGACTCATTCTTATTTTCAGGGCTCAGCTAAAATTGCATAGACATTTTCCCTGACTGCCCTATTTAAAGTAACTTCCTTTAGCTATCCTCATCTCCCTGCTTATTTCCCATATAGCACTACCACAATCTATGATTTGAAAAAAAAAAATGCACTTGTCTATGATCTATATTCCCCACCAGAATGTCAGCTCTGTGGAAGCAGGTATCTTATCTTCCCTGGTCACTGTACTCGGCAGATAGCAGTGTCTAGTTCATAATAGTTGCTCAACAAACAACTAAATCATACTGGGGTCACCAGCTTCCAGCATGGACCCCAATGATTCTCGCCCCTGGTATTCATGCCTTGTGTAATCCTCTGCACACTGCTTTAGAGCTGACTGTATGTGACTAACAGGATACATCAGAAGTGACAGTGTATGACTTTTGTTTTCTGTTTTTTGAGACAGGGTCTTGCTCTGTCACTCAGGCTGGAGTGCAGTGGCATGACCTCAACTCACTGCAACCTCCACCTTCTGGGTTCAAACATTTCTCCTACCTCAGCTTCCTGAGTAGCTGGGATTACCGGCATTCACCACCATGTCTGGCTAATTTTGTATTTTAGTAGAGATGGGGTTTCACCATGTTGGCCAGGCTGGTCTCGAACTCCTGGCCTCAGGTAATCTGTCTGCTTTGGCCTCCCAAAGTGTTGGGATTACAGGCATGAGCCACTGTGCCTGGCCAAGAAGTGTCAATGTGTGACTTTTGAGCCTGGGTCATAAAAGCATTGCGGTTTCCACCGTGGTCTCAGATTGCTCTGTCTAAGGGAAGCTAACTGCCATGCTGTCAGGACACTCATACAGCCCCATGGAGAGACCCACATGGAAAGGCACTGAGGTCTCCAGCCAACAGCGAGCACCAGCTCAGCAATCACGTGTGTGGGCCCCTTGGAGGTGGATCCTCCAGCCCCAGTCAAGCCTTCAGGCAAGACTGCAGCCCCACTGACATCTGACCGAAACCTTAAGAGAGACCCTGAGCCAGAATGCCCAACTGAGCAGTTCTCAAATTCCTACCCACAGAAACCATGAGAACAACAACAAAAAAACATCATTAATGTTTTCAGTCATTACATTTTGGAATGATTTGTTACTCAGCAATAGATAACAAATAGACATTCAATGCGTAATTCAATAAATGAAGGATGAATATATAAATAAAATCATCTCTAGAATTGGTCTAGCTTCAAACCTCACTAAATAGGGGACTGTCTGAAGCTGTTTCTCCTCTTATGGTCCCCAGGCTGCACCACTTTCTGGTACCGTGTTTTAATTGTCCCTAGATCCCAAGTTGACTACATCTCTTCTGCCTAAATCCATTATTTCTATCAGAAGCATCACCAATTTTGCACAAATGAGAGGGTGCAGAGTTGTCTTTCATTTCTCTCCGTTTCTTTTCTGTTCGCACTGTCCTTTTCACTCCAAATGCTCTGCCATATGAGTCTTCTTTCCATTTCCCCTGTAACCTCCCTCATTTAATTGAAAAGCGTGGGCTTTGGAGGGTAACATATCTCCGCTTGAGCTGGACTGATGACTTACCAGCTACTTGCTTGAGTAGACTTTTAAAGTCTCAAAGCCTGTTTCCTCTTCTGCTAGATGGGGCTAACAATAATTCTACTACTACCTAGTTCACGGGGACTGTTACCACTAATTGCAGCGAGGAGTGTGTACACGTACGTGTGTGTGAGTATGCCACTTAGCGCGGTTCTAGGCACATGGCAGACATCCTTAAATCCTAACAGCTGTCCTCAACAGTGGACTTTGATTCTTCATCTTACAGAGGAGCAAAAGGTTCAGAGAAGCTAAGTACGTTGCCCAACACCACGTAGCTAGAACGCTTCAGGCATGCAGTGTTGTGATGCCTGAATCTTGTCCAATGCTTCATGCCGCTCACACTGTATCACTGCAACAGTGAGCTGCTCTTCTCACCTGCAGTCCATGCCTTCTCCAACCCATCCTGAGCAGAACTGACAGACTCATGTCCTCTAAAGCTGACTGGGTCACTCCCTTGACTGTGATCCTACAATGGCTCTGGTTGTCCAAATTCAGCTTCCCACACTCCTTCAGCTGCTCTTCTGTTCGGGTATTCTCTCCTACTACTCTGCCAGTCCGCATGTCATCTTTCACTGCCCCTTCTACGCTGCCCAGTCAAGCCAGTATTTGCCTCACTGGAGTCCTCTCCACTCCCGTACATGCCTCACCCANGAGGGCGAGCATGGTGGCTCTCGCCTGTAATCCCAGCACTTTGAGAGGCTGAGGCAGGCAGATCACAAGGTCAAGAGATTGAGACCATCCTGTCCAACATGGTGAAACCACGCCTCTACTAAAAATACAAAAATTAGCCGGGCCTGGTGGCACGCGCCTGTAGTCCCAACTACTTGGAAGGCTGAGGCAGGAGAATTGCTTGAACCCAGGAGGTGGAGGTTGCAGTGAGCTGAGATTGTGCCACTGCACTGCAGCCTGGGCGACAGAGCAACACTCCGTCTCAAAAAAAAACCGCAGCCAGAGTAATACAAATAATGCCATTAAAATATAAGATGTCACTCTTCTGTTAAAAATCCTTCAATGTCTTACTAGTGCTCTTAGAATAAAATCCAGTTGCCTGATCCCTCTTAACTCGTTACCCACCAAATGACACTGGTCTCCTTTCTGTTCCTCAAATATGCCAAGCCCTTCCCAGCTTCCAGGCTTCTGCACTTCCTGTTACTTTTGCCTGAAATGCCCTTTATGTGACTCATTCTTATTTTTCAGGGCTCAGCTAAAATTGCATAGACATTTTCCCTGACTGCCCTATTTAAAGTAACTTCCTTTAGCTATCCTCATCTCCCTGCTTATTTCCCATATAGCACTACCACAATCTATGATTTGAAAAAAAAAAAATGCACTTGTCTATGATCTATATTCCCCACCAGAATGTCAGCTCTGTGGAAGCAGGTATCTTATCTTCCCTGGTCACTGTACTCGGCAGATAGCAGTGTCTAGTTCATAATAGTTGCTCAACAAACAACTAAATCATACTGGGGTCACCAGCTTCCAGCATGGACCCCAATGATTCTCGCCCCCTGGTATTCATGCCTTGTGTAATCCTCTGCACACTGCTTTAGAGCTGACTGTATGTGACTAACAGGATACATCAGAAGTGACAGTGTATGACTTTTGTTTTCTGTTTTTTGAGACAGGGTCTTGCTCTGTCACTCAGGCTGGAGTGCAGTGGCATGACCTCAACTCACTGCAACCTCCACCTTCTGGGTTCAAACATTTCTCCTACCTCAGCTTCCTGAGTAGCTGGGATTACCGGCATTCACCACCATGTCTGGCTAATTTTTGTATTTTTAGTAGAGATGGGGTTTCACCATGTTGGCCAGGCTGGTCTCGAACTCCTGGCCTCAGGTAATCTGTCTGCTTTGGCCTCCCAAAGTGTTGGGATTACAGGCATGAGCCACTGTGCCTGGCCAAGAAGTGTCAATGTGTGACTTTTGAGCCTGGGTCATAAAAAGCATTGCGGTTTCCACCGTGGTCTCAGATTGCTCTGTCTAAGGGAAGCTAACTGCCATGCTGTCAGGACACTCATACAGCCCCATGGAGAGACCCACATGGAAAGGCACTGAGGTCTCCAGCCAACAGCGAGCACCAGCTCAGCAATCACGTGTGTGGGCCCCCTTGGAGGTGGATCCTCCAGCCCCAGTCAAGCCTTCAGGCAAGACTGCAGCCCCCACTGACATCTGACCGAAACCTTAAGAGAGACCCTGAGCCAGAATGCCCAACTGAGCAGTTCTCAAATTCCTACCCACAGAAACCATGAGAACAACAACAAAAAAACATCATTAATGTTTTCAGTCATTACATTTTGGAATGATTTGTTACTCAGCAATAGATAACAAATAGACATTCAATGCGTAATTCAATAAATGAAGGATGAATATATAAATAAAAATCATCTCTAGAATTGGTCTAGCTTCAAACCTCACTAAATAGGGGACTGTCTGAAGCTGTTTCTCCTCTTATGGTCCCCAGGCTGCACCACTTTCTGGTACCGTGTTTTTAATTGTCCCTAGATCCCAAGTTGACTACATCTCTTCTGCCTAAATCCATTATTTCTATCAGAAGCATCACCAATTTTGCACAAATGAGAGGGTGCAGAGTTGTCTTTCATTTCTCTCCGTTTCTTTTTCTGTTCGCACTGTCCTTTTTCACTCCAAATGCTCTGCCATATGAGTCTTCTTTCCATTTCCCCTGTAACCTCCCTCATTTAATTGAAAAGCGTGGGCTTTGGAGGGTAACATATCTCCGCTTGAGCTGGACTGATGACTTACCAGCTACTTGCTTGAGTAGACTTTTTAAAGTCTCAAAGCCTGTTTCCTCTTCTGCTAGATGGGGCTAACAATAATTCTACTACTACCTAGTTCACGGGGACTGTTACCACTAATTGCAGCGAGGAGTGTGTACACGTACGTGTGTGTGAGTATGCCACTTAGCGCGGTTCTAGGCACATGGCAGACATCCTTAAATCCTAACAGCTGTCCTCAACAGTGGACTTTGATTCTTCATCTTACAGAGGAGCAAAAAGGTTCAGAGAAGCTAAGTACGTTGCCCAACACCACGTAGCTAGAACGCTTCAGGCATGCAGTGTTGTGATGCCTGAATCTTGTCCAATGCTTCATGCCGCTCACACTGTATCACTGCAACAGTGAGCTGCTCTTCTCACCTGCAGTCCATGCCTTCTCCAACCCATCCTGAGCAGAACTGACAGACTCATGTCCTCTAAAGCTGACTGGGTCACTCCCTTGACTGTGATCCTACAATGGCTCTGGTTGTCCAAATTCAGCTTCCCACACTCCTTCAGCTGCTCTTCTGTTCGGGTATTCTCTCCTACTACTCTGCCAGTCCGCATGTCATCTTTCACTGCCCCTTCTACGCTGCCCAGTCAAGCCAGTATTTGCCTCACTGGAGTCCTCTCCACTCCCGTACATGCCTCACCCATCCTGTGTACTGTCCCTAGTTTCAGGGTCCCCATCTCTGCTGTTCTTGTTTCTTCTCCACTGTGCACACCTGACCCATCAAGGCCCAGCTCTGGTCCCCATTCCTGCACGCTGCTCTTCTGGCTCTTCTAGGTCCCAGTGATCTCATTTTTATTTTTTATTTTTTTGAGATGGAGTCTCGATCACCCAGGCTGGAGTGCAGTGGCACAATCTCAGCTCACCGCAACGTCCACCCACTGGGTTCAAGCGATTCTCCTGCCTCAGCCTCCCAGGTAGCTGGGATTATAGGTGCATGCCACCACACCCAGCTAATTTTTGTATTTTTTAGTAGAGATGGGGTTTCGCCATGTTGGCCAGGCTGGTCTCGAACTTCTGACCTCGGGTGATCTTCCTGCTTTGGCCTCCCAAAGGGCTGAGATTACAGGCGTGAGCCAGCGTGCCCGGCCTCGTCTTTCAACTCCTGCTCCCCCATTTGGTATTTAGTCAGTCCCAAGCTTCATCTTCCCAATTGGATTGTGAGTTCCCTGCAGGACTGAAATCATCTCCTGGACTTTCTATGAACTGGCACAATATATAGTAGATGGTAAGCATTTCATTGCTTTGCTAACATTCATTTAGCTCCATAGGTTTGGAAAGAACTAAAAACTGTTTTCTAAACTAAGCAAGGGAGAACACCTTTTGTGTCTGTCTGTCTGTCTGTCTATGAGATCTCCTCATAGCAGAGGAGTTGCAAAGAAGGTCCTGTTGAAGGTCACTTTGGAAACTGGAGGCCCACCTGGATTTCCTCATGCAAAGGAAACAGATTTCAAACTCCCAGTTAGTCTTGAAAGGACAACCTGCTCAGCCAGTTCTGTGGGGACCGGAACCTCACTGACGTTTTCTGATCCCTTCTTTTTAGCCCCTCCTCAACCCCCAGCAACTTCTGCCGCCCCAAGCTTCATAGTTCCTTCAGCCCTAACCCATGTCCCACGAATCCCTGGCTTCCATTGCCACAACCCTCCCCAGGGTCCCCTGGGACGGCCACCCCCACCACTCTGCACACCCTCCCAGCACCTCCTTTCCCAGTGACCCTGACCTCAGCTCCAGCCTCCTCCCCAGTCCCTGAGCTCCCGCTGTGGTCAGGCTCCAATCTTCTCTGAACCTCCAGAACCCAGCTTCGCCCTGCTTGAAGCCTCTCATCCCAAACCCCTGCTGGCAACCCCTGGCTCCCCTGGCAGTTCCATCTATTGCCACCCCTATCCTTGGCTCAACTCCCCCAAGATCCACCTCTCCCGCCCAGTCCTGCTCTTCCTGATGGCTGTATTTGCTATTCCCTGGGGCCCAGGGGCCCAGCCCAGGCATTCCATATTTTAAGTAAATAGAAAGTGACTCTCTTTAAAGAAAACTATTAAATAAATAGCAGTACAGGTGACACTCAGGTGTGACAGAGGCTGTGTATCTTCCAAGTCAAGCACAGCTTGAAATGACCTGGGGCTGAATTCTGCTTTTCCTACCGCCTAGCTGTGTGACCTGGGGCTCGTTAATAAACTGCCTCTGACTTGGCTTTTCCTGTGGTAAAACTGGGAAAATAGTAGGACTTTACTTCAGGGAGCTGCTTTCAGGACTAAATATGTGCCTACCACAGTGTAAGAGCCTCCAAAATATTGAGATTTACTCATTTTAAAAGTCTGTTGGCCAGGTGCAGTGGCTCACGCCTGTCATCCCAGCACTTTGGGAGGCCAAGGCAGGCAGAGCACTTCAGGTCAGGAGTTCGATACCAGCCTGGCCAACAGCGTGAGAACCCGTCTCCATCAAAAATACAAAAATTAGCCAGGTGTGGTGGTGTGGGCCTGTAATCCCAGTTACTCGGGAGGCTGAGGCAGGAGAATCGCTTGAACCCAGGAGGCAGAGGTTGCAGTGAACCCAGATGGTGCCACTGCACTCCAGCCTGGGCGACAGCGTGAGACTGCATTTCAAAAAAAAAAAAAAAAAGTCTGTCAATGAAGTAATTCATCCCAAGAACTAAAATTCAAAGCACCAATGACAGCAGGAACACAGCAATGTTTAAATTGGTGTCTACATGTCCTCTCCCAAGGTCCTATATGTCGGGAGCCTCAGTCCCTTTCAGTATTTATTTAATTTATTTGAGATGGAGTTTTGCTCCTGTTGCCCAGGCTGGAGTGCAATGGCACAATCTCAGCTCACTGCAACTTCTGCCTCCTGGGTTCAAGAGATTCTCCTGCCTCAGCCTCCTGAGTAGCTGGGATTACAGGCATGCACCACCGAGCCTGACTAATTTTGTGTTTTTAGTACAGATAGGGTTTCTCCATGTTGGGCAGGCTGGTCTCAATCTCATGACCTCAGGTGATCTGCCTGCCTCGGCCTCCCAAAGTGCTGGGATTACAGGCGTGACCCACCATGCCCAGCCCCCTTTCAGTATTTTTTTACATGCTGCAGCCTCACATATTACAAGGGGAACTTAGAATGTCTGAAACATACCTCCAAATGTCAAATCATTGTTGTAAAGTTTGAAATCGGGAATAAGAAAAGTTCCGTTAACACTATGTTTAGGCACAATAATGACTGTCATGTGACAAGGGACTCAGTGAAGACCAGGTGTGGTGGCTCACAGCTGTAATCCCAGCACTTCGAGAAGCTGAGGCAGGAGGATCACTTGAGGTCAGGAGTTCGAGGCCAGCCTGGGCAACATAGTGAGACCCTCATCTCCACAAAAAAAATTAAGCAATTAGCTGGGTGCAGTGACTTATGCCTGTAGTCTCAGCCACTCAGGAGACTGAGCCAGGAGGATTGCTTTAGGCCAGGAGTTCAAGGCCAGCCTGGGCGACATAGCAAGACCCTGTCTCTAATTTAAAAAAAAGAAAAGAGTGGTCAGACTTGAGACCGTGTGTTAAAAAGGATATACGCATTTTCATCCCTGAAGTCTCCTCTGCAGGAAACTAGATAGGGAGGAGCCTTGGGAGGCCCTCTAAATTCTTCCTGCACGCAGAAACACACACACATATCCATGCCTCCAGCTCGACTGGTCCCAAACAGGCTCCCTGAGACAGCGAGCCCATGGGAGATGCTGATCTGTGGCCCAGGCAAGGTTAATCTCAGAGAGTTAAGAGCAGTTGGCCTGACTTACCAATCTCATAGAACGGCAGAGAATAGTCTCTTTGGTAAGTGGTTTCTTTACACCACGGCTCAGCAGGCTTTGAATGTCTTCGAAGGCAAATATATCGAATGAGCGTTTGTTGGTCTAATTGAGGCTGATAGTGGTATTTTCTCTTGGGTGGAATTGTCAAGTCTATGAGCGGTCTAAATGGAAACAGAAACAGTTTGCTGAAAACCCAGTAGAAAAAAGCAGTTCATTTTCTTATCAGCTGGAATCCATTCCCTGGAAATGGCCATGAGGCTAACAAGAGAGTGTTGACAAACTCAGTAGAAAAAAGCAGTCCATTTTCTTATCAGCTGGAATCCGTTCCCTGGAAATGGCCATGAGGCTAACAAGAGAGTGTTGATAAGACTCCCATAGCTCTAGACCAGCCCTGGCAAAGCTGTAGTAGATGGTTCAGGGACTTCTGTTCCCTGTTCTTCCCTTTAGCATCCCTCCTTCTCTCCAATGACGGTCCTAGGAGGTGATGCACATCACACTCTCCACTAGATCTGCCCGTGCACAGCCACTCGCCGTGCTCCAAGGTCCCTGGTGCCTTTCCCAGTGCAACTGTTCTGTGGATGTTTGTTGCTTCAAGGAACCAGTGCAGGCCTGGAGTGGTGGCTCACGCCTGTAATCCCAGCATTTTTGGAGGCTGATGGGGGCAGATCGCTTGAGCTCAGGAGTTGGAGGCCAGCCTGGGCAACATGGCGAAAACCCGTCTCTACAAAAAAATACAAAAAGTAGCCAGGTGTGGTGGTGTACACCTGTAATCCCAGCTACTAGGGAGGCTTAGGTAGGAGGATCCCTTGAGCCCAGGAGGCAGAGGTCGCAGAGAGCCGAGACACAGCCTGGGTGACAGAGCAAGACCCTGTCTCAAATAAATAAATAAAATAAAATAAAAAAGGAATCAAACATCTGGTTAGACTAACCACTATGTGCCTCTTGGGGTTTGATGGACTTGAAATCAGTTATAACCTTCCTGTACCCCTATTCAAATAGGTATCCCTTGGAAAAGCAAAGCAAAGAACAACCAAAATGTAATGGCAAAATATCGTTTGTGGCAGTATACTTTCACTGGTCCAGCTTTGGTGATATATATTAAGACCTTGAAAATCTGCACATATTTTGTCCCAACAATTAGGATGTCAGCAAAGACTTAGCTCTAAGAATGCTTGTCCAAGTGTTTTTATGATAATAAAAAGAGTGGGATAGCTTGCACGCAAAAAAGTAGGAAATTATTTAGACAATGACACAGAAATATGTGGGAATGCCACGCCACCATTAAAAATGATGCTGTACGGCTGGGTGCGGTGGCTCATGCCTGTAATCCCAGCATTTTGGGAGGCCGAGGTTGGCAGATCACCTGAGGTCAGGAGTTCAAGACCAGCCTGGCCAACATGGTGAATCCCATCTCTACTAAAAATACAAAATTAGCTGAGCGTGATGGTGGCCACCTGTAATCCTGGCTACATGGGAGGCTAAGGCAGGAGAATCACTTGAACCCAAAGGCAGAGGCTGCAGTGAGCTGGGATCGCGCCACTGCACTCCAGCCTGGGCAACAAGAGTGAGACTCATCTAAAAAAAAAAAAAAAAAAAAGGATGTTGTAGTAGGATTATAACTTTTGAAATGGAAAAAAGTCCACAATACATGTTTAAACAAAGGTTTCAGTTGAATTATACATTGAATTGAATTGAATTCATTCAATTGAATTAAATGGATAAATCATATGGTATGTGAATTATCTCAATGCAGCTATTACCAAAAATAAAAAGGTTTCAAAATACCCATCCCGTCCTATTTTGATGTAGATCTGGATGATTCTGCATGATTATCTTTGGGTGATGATATTGTGGGTAACTTTCAATCATTCCGTTTTTGATTGTGAATGTTTTCTAAATGTTCTTATACACGTTTATGTTTTTAAACTATAAAATAGGTGAGATGAGCTGCTGTTGTTGTGAAAACTATTGAGATGAGCTGCTGTTGATGTGAAAACTATTAAGTGTTAGCTGAGATTTAGGAACATCTAAATCTAAAGGGGGTGATAGCCTTCTGTGAGTTTATCGCTGTGAACTAATCACACAGCGTCACAGAGGAGACGAAGACTGCTTCATCATCAGTTATGTTTGCCTGATTGGGTAACCTCGACTGTGATGGGCCTTCTTTAAGAAAGAGTGTGTTCTTCCTTAAGAATGGAGTGGCTCTGCCTGACGTTCAGAAAAAGCAAGAGCAAGTACCTGACCATGCTCGTGGGGTACTGAACGGGTTGAGATGCTGGATGATTGGAAGGTGCTCTGTTGTGGATGGGCCTAAAGAATCATTGAGAATACCCACCCACCTCTACTTGTTCTTATTTCATGCTTATCAGGTACGTGACCTTGTAAAGTAGGTGCCTTAAATGATGGTGAGGGTACTCCTTTTCCTACGAAAGAATGTCTCCCGCTGTCAATCAAAACATTAGCGGCCGGGGGAATGCATCAGTCTCTTGTGAATTCGGATTCTGTGTGACCATCACTACCAATCTAGTCACTTCTGTGTCACTGATGGCTCTGAGTGCCGAACCAGGCCCTGGTGACTGCTCCTAGATTGCCTCTGCTGGACTGCCAGCCTGCCTCTACCTTTGACTGGGTGTTTCTCTAGCACCAGAATATTCTCCCTTTTCAACTAATACATCAATGCCCTGCTGAAGACAAGACTTTCACTCAAAGGACGGACTCTAATGCTGAAGGACATCAAGTTGGTGGAGGAATGTGTCTGGGGAAGGTAAGCCGTTAGACACCTATCAAGTTATACCGTGACTACAATAGCTGAACTTAGGTCTCGTCCCGACGACGTCATTATTTCCTAGTTGTTGTTTTGTTTTGCTTGTCTTCTTTTTTCTTCTTAACTAGAAGCTTAATGAGCTCATAGACTGACATTTGCATTGAGTTTTCCACTTAAGGCTAACCTTGGGCAGGCACAAGTCTTTCAGATCAAGGTTCCCTTTAGTTGAGCCATCCTCTGGTAGGACTGATATTTGGGTGCCAGGCGAGGTGGCGGTGGGAAGTGGAGGAGAGTGATGTCAGGGTTCACACAACATGGAGGGTGTCCTGTGGAGTTGGACCATGAGCAGCTCTGGCAATGGGGGTCTGTCATTTCCTTTCTTGTCTATCCTCTGGCAGAAAACATAGCCCTAATAGTTTAACATAGTATGGATTTGAGTTAGAACAAAGAGTCTTGAACTGGGAACCAGAAAATGTAAATGGATTCAAGCCCAACTTTTTTTTTTTTTTTTTGAGTTTCACTCTTGTTGCCCAGGCTAGAGTGCAATGGTGTGATCTCGACTCACTGCAACCTCTGCCTCCTGGATTCAAGTGATTCTCCTGCCTCAGCCTCCCGAGTAGCTGGGATTACAGGCATGCACCACCACGCCTGGCTAATTTTGTATTTTCAGTAGAGAAAGGGTTTTTCCATGTTGGTCAGGCTGGTCTTGAATGCCTGACTTCAGGTAATCCGCCCGCCTCGGCCTCCCAAAGTGCTGGGATTACAGGAATGAGCCACCGTGCCCGGCCACCAAGCCCAACTTTTATACCAACTAACTGGGTGACCCCAGGCCAAACATGTCACCTCTCTGAGCTCCACTTCATTCATCTAATTAAAACAAAATGGCCCTTAAAGCTACTTCTTGTTTGATCATCGATTACATTTAGACTATGCACTGTTTGAAGCCACACATGCTGTGGCTCCCTTCTTGCATGGAGGATACCCAGGAGCCAACTATGTCACAGGCAATTAAGAGAAATGTGTAATATATACTAGATGTTGAGTCAAAGGATAGCAAACATATGTCGAGTGCTTAAAATGCTCTGGAATGTTACTCCAGTTATTTTATTTAATAGATAAGGCAATTGATATGTGGATAAGAAATGAAAATTGCCCAAAGTCAAACATTTTGTAATTTATTCTACTTGCTGCTTTTAACCCCCGTGGTTTCCAGCCTCCTCTAACTAGAAAATAAGGTCAAAGTGCCTGTGGGCTGGGTGCAGTGGCTCATGCCTGTAAACCCAGCACTTTGGGAGGCCAAGGTGGGCGGATCACTTGAGGCCAGGAGTTTGAGACCAGCCTGGCCAACATGGTGAAACCCTATCTCTACTAAAAATACAAAAAAATTAGCTGGGTGTGGTAACATGTGCCTGTAGTCGCAGCTACTGGGGAGGCTGAGGCACGAGAATTGCTCGAACCTGGGAGGTGGAGGTTGTGGTGAGCCAAGATCTTGCCACTGCACTCCAGCCTGGACAACAGAGCGAGACCTTGTCTCAAAACAGTAAGATATAAAGTAAGAATAATGTCATCACTCATTAAAAACAAAAGTAACAGTTTGGTATATTTCCTTCCAAACCTCTTCTATCCGTTAAATAATACTTATTTTTGCTGTCATCATTATTATGAGGAGTCTTCCTCCTGCCCACCACTTTTTATCATTGTAACTTTCGTGACATTCTTGGAAATTGAGACTGAGGAGGGTATCTCACCTGGGAGCTCTCTTTGCACCGTGATCAAAATGGAGTCTTGCCAGCTGCCCAGGGTAATAGCCTTGCAGGTCTCTTCCTTGGTGAGCAATGAATATACTAGAGCAGAAAGTGAGAAGGTGAGAAGAAAGCCACTCTTACAACTAGTTCATTCCAGAAGAATGCCAGCTGCGGCATAATACAAAACGTATTTGGTCTTTGTCCCCAGTTCCTGGCACTGAGCCCCAAAAACCCGTGGAATTTCCTGGTAAGAGTCTTTTTCATGCATAACGAGGCCTTTTCTACCATAGCTAAGTGTATGGGCCTTGCAGGCCTCCCTCCTCCCACCACAACCTCCCGCATCTGTAATAAAATGTTATTTATGTTCAGGATTCATAAGGAAATATTTAATGTATCAGGTATTAAGTTCAAAATATTAGGAAAAAAGAAATAAGTGGACATACAAAACCAGTAGGTGGGCAAGCATATTTCTGGAATAAAATAAAATCAAATGAAAAGAAAAATAAAATAAAAATAAAACCAGTGGGGCAAATGTTGATAACGGTTGAAATGTGGGAATTGGGCTGCGTGCCGTGGACACCTGTAATCCCAGCACCTTGGGAGGCCGAGGTGGGTGGATCACTTGGGGTCAGGAGTTTGAGACCAACCTGGCCAACATGGTGAAACCCCGTCTCTACTAAAAATTAAAAAATTAGCTGGACATGGTGGCACATGCCTGTAATCCCAGCTACTGGGAAGGCTGAGCCAGGAGAATTGCTTGAACTCGGGAAGCAGAAGTTGCAGTGAGCTGAGACTGTGCCACTGCACTCCAGCCTGGGCAACAGTGTGAAACCCTGTCTCACAAAAAACAAAAACAAACAAACAAACAAAAAAAACGTGAAATGTGGGAATCCGTAAATGGAGGGCTCTGTCTGAAAAAAATAAATAAAAATAAAAATAATAAAATGTGGGAATTGGTAAATGGGGGCTCATCATACTATATTTTTTTACTTTTGATGTTTACAAAATTTCATCTTTTTTTTAACTGTAACAACTAAGTCTGTAAAGACTGCATGTGAAGCAGCACTGTGATGTCAAAGCACGAGGTGCTTGCAAGCCTAGGAGGGGGACTCGAGCCCCGTCTAGAGGCTGAATTTTGAGGTGTTTTGGGAGCATCACTGAGCTAACATGTGGGGACTGGAAGGGAGTGCTTCTGTGGGGTGAACGTAAGAGGGAGTGGGACAAGGGTGGATGGTACAAGTGGAATACAGCGGGGCTGAAGGAGACCAGGCTGGAGGGCAACGGTGTGCAGGTTTTACGCCTTAAAATACACCTATTTTAATTTATTTATTTAATTTATTTATTTATTTATTTATTTTGAGATGGAGTCTCACTTTGTCACCCAGGCTGGAGTGCAGTGGCCCGATCTTGGCTCACTGCAACCTCTGCCTCCTGAGTTCAAGCTATTCTCCTGCCTCAGCCTCCCGAGTAGCTGGGATTACAGGTGCCCACCACCACATCAGGCTAATTTTTGTGTTTTGAGAAGAGATGGATTTCACTATGGTGGCCAGGATGGTCTCAAACTCCTGACCTCAAGTGATCTGTCCACCTCGGCCTAGCAAAGTGCTGGGATTACAGGCATGAGCCAGCGCCCGGCCAGAAATACATCTCATTTTATAGTACATTGCTTTTCCTTTTATATTATAGTTATACAACTGTAATGACATAGGTTGGTGTAAAAGTAATTGCGGTTTTTGCTATGACTTTCAATGGCCACTGCTTTCAATGGCAAAAACTGCAATTACTTTTGCACCAACCTAATATTTTTAAATTATATGTGGTTGGTTTATATTATTTACAGATTTTATTTCAGAAGAATAGCAGAGATATTACAAAATATCTGTTATTTAAAAGGGGGTTTTGTGTCTGAAAGTTTGAGAACTACTAATGGAGGTGATAGGAAATCTTTGTGAGGTTTGTTGTTTGTTTTGTTTGCTTTTAGAGATGATGTCTCACTCTGTTGCCCAGGCTGTAGTGCAGTGTGATCATAGCTCACTGTAGCCTCTAACTCCTAGGATAAAGAGGTTCTCCTGTCTCAGCCTCTTAAGTAGCTGGGAGGGACTACAGGCATGTACCATGTGCATATATATATATATATATTTTGTAGTTTCACTATGTTGCCCAGGCTACTTGGTGAGATTTTAACAAGATTCATGACATGATAGAGAAAGATCTTTTTTGATGGCAATGTGGAAAACAATTTTTTTTAAAAGACAGGGTCTCACTATGTTGACCAGCCTGGTCTGGAACTCCTGGGCTCAAGTGATTCTCCAGCCTTGACCTCCCGAAGTGCTGGGATTGCAGGTGCGAGCCACTGCACCCAGCCAGAAAACAAATTTGAAGACCATCTGACTCCAAATAGAAAGACTGCTTAGGACGTGATTGTAGTGCTTTATGTGGGCCATGATGAAGCTCTGATATGATGGAAATGTGGATGGAGAGGATAGGGCTGATTGAGGATATTTTAGGAGATAGGATGGAGGGTAAAAGACAGGGAAGTGTCCAAGACAAAGCTGCGTCTTCGAGCACTGGAAAGAATCCCGCCTTTCCCCAAGAGAGGGAACACAGTAAGTGGCCATCATTGGGAAGGTGACTTTATTGAGTTTGTGATGCCTGGACATGTGGGGTCTTTCAGGATGTCCCACAGATTCTGAGCAGTCAGTAGATGCCATAAAAATTCAGAGTCAGGAGGCCAGGCGTGGTGGCTCACGCCTGTAATCCCAGCACTTTGGGAGGCCAAGGCGGGTGGATCATAAGGTCAGGAGATGGAGAACATCCTGGCTAACACGGTGAAACCCTGTCTCTACTAAAAATACAAAAAATCAGCCGGGCGAGGTGGCGGCGCCTGTAATCTCAGCTACTCGGGAGGCTGAGGCAGGAGAATGGCGTGAACCCGGGAGGCGGAGCTTGAACTGAGCTGAGATCCGGCCACTGCACTCCAGCCTGGGTGACAGAGTGAGACTCCATCTCAAAAAAAAAAAAAAAAAAAAAATTCAGAGTAGGAAAAAAAAAGCACATCGTTTTGCATAAAATATCTCACTAAATATGTGTTAGATGATGGACGAAAACTGAAACTATGCCTTCAGTTCGACCCAACCAACATTTATCGAATGCACACAGAACACCCTGCACTATGCTAGGCTCTGCAGACACAAAGCTGACTGAGCAGCAGCCCTTGTCCCCAAAAAGCTCTTCACATGCTGAAATAGTGATCTGAATAAAGGGTCGCTAGGACACAGAAGAGGGAGGAGTATCTCAGACCAGTATAAGCAAAGGGGATGGGGAGGAGATTCCAAGCAAAGGGAATTACAGACACCAAGACATGGACACAATTGGGTTCTGAGTGGAGCGTGTGAGGGCCAGAGTGGACCTGGTGGTCTAGTATGAAAGGCAAGCGCTGAGCAGGGTGAGTTCTGTTTCTGTCTGTGCAAAGAGGGCCTCTGGGAGCTCTGATTTGCAGAAAAACCACAGGCTGTCTGGGCCTGCCCAGTGCCTGGGATAATCTGACTGAGCCCTGGTTGGTAAATAACAATGGGGTATTAAGTCATAAGAAGAGAGAGGAACTGACACAATAAAGGGAACAAGTGCCCTTTCTGAATGCACAGGGGTGGGACACGTAGCTTTCTTAGGCACCTATCCATTTTCTGAAGCACCACCTTGGAATGTTACCCCAGGGCCACACGACAGTTTAAGAATCCACCTAAAGGACGTTGGTTTACACAGTGGCTGGGTTGTTGGCGGTGGGCCGGGTTTTGACCATGGTGTGCATACAAACACACACCTGCTGAATACAGGAGAAGAAACTCAGCGCTGCTCCTTAGAAGCAGTCAGTAAAAGGTGGTTTGAGGATAAAGAATCCTTACACCAGCACCAAGTAATACTCCCTGCTGCCACCCCTTGGGAGTGTCTCTTGGCAGGTTTTGGGAAGAGTGAAGAGACAATGGGAAGGTGCGTGTAAGGAGATGGGTGTGGAGGGAGGGCTGGCTGGGTGGAGAAGAGAGTTTTGACCTCCTAAGGGGAAATGCCTAGCCAGGCCAGAGGCTGTGCATTACCCGGCCTCAGCGAACGACTGTGAAAGCACGTGTGGACTCTTCAGACTTGGCTGTGGAGCCGAGCCCAGCCCAGCTCAGGGCTCTGCTCACCTGGGTTTTCACCAGCTCTAGGAAGCCCTTTCCTTTGCTCTGGGCGGGTGCAGGCACAATGCATGATTTCGAGTCCCTGATGGCTTGGCTCTTTGAGGTGGTGTATTCAGTCCACATGAAGCAAACCTGTTCCCTGGGAGGGTTCCCTGGGAGGGTGACTGTAACCGGAGCGGGATCTGGGCAGAGCCACAGTCAAAATTCAACATGCATAGGAGAGGCCAGGGGTGTCCGTCCTCCAGACGTCCGCCAGAGCCTGGCCCCACAGCCCCAGGTAGCCTGTGCTCCTATGACTGCACTCTTCTCTGTTCCGGCCATGTTGAGACTCATGCTCCACAGAGCATTTTTACAGAAATGATCTCACTTCATCCTCACAGTCACCTCGCAAGGTAGACCTGATTAACTCTCTGCTTTATAAGAATAGCCCAAGTCTCAGAAAGGTTAAGTGGACGTTTTAAATAGTAAAGTCCACTTAAACGGGGAAGTACCAGCACTGTGAATCAAACCCAGGTCTCCAAACTCCATGTCGCATTCTGCCACCCAAGGGTATGTGTGATGATTTTTTAAAATAAGAATCCAGTGCTATTTTCATACAAACTCTGTGTTTCTCTCATTTTGGGGCAGACAGCAAATAGACATTGTATACTAAAAATGGGAAAAGCCATAAAGACACAGCAATGTTGGCTGGAAGATGCTTTTAACTCAATGAAAAGTACTCACTGTGAGCTCTGTTGTGTCTCCAGCGTGCTAGGTGCAAGGGACACAGCGATGATAATATTGTGTTTCCACTCAAGAGTTCATAATCTGGTCAGGAAAGCCATATTTAGGCAACTATCTAATCATAGACAATGTGGTGAGCGCTATACCTGATAAGAAACTGAGGCTCGGGGGAGATAAATAACGTAGCTAAGGACATGAGCTAGTAAGTCCAGAAGACGGAACTAAAGGAAGGACTGGGAAGCCCCCAGACCTGTGCCCTCATCTCCCAGGTTTTACCAGCTCCAGAAGAATCTCCTCAAGGAAGTGGGGAGCCTCAGTTTCCTCATCAGTAAAATGGGAATGATACCATCTTCTCCATTAATGGGTACATAAGAGTAAACGAGACATTTGTACTTGGTGGCTGACATCTCCCAAGGTAATGATATGGATACAGGAGACAGAAATTATTTAGGCAGATGGAAAAGGCAACAGAGTCCTCGGTGGAATTTTCCTTTTAACAAAAACCAGCCCCAAAGTCATTTCTTTTCTAACAAAGAGCAGCCTGTAAAATCGAGCTGCGGACATGAATAAGCAAGCTGGAAACTTGCAGGATGAATGCCAGCAGCTGTGTCCATAGAAAAGGGCTACCTGGGGGCCAGGCAGGTTCAACATGGAGGCTCCATCTTCCCTTTTCTCTGTCACCACGTGTATAGTAAAAACAAAAACACGCAACTGAACGTGACCCGGCCAGGCAGAGAACCCATCTGCATAATAAAATATGAGGGTGGGGTGGCCAGCTTCTTCACATGCCATGCGAATAACATACCTAGTCCTAACCAGTTCTTCTTACATTATGCAAATGGCACACCTGGTCCAACCAATCTTTCGTGCCCTATGTAAATCAGACACCACCTCCTCAAGCTCATCTATAAAACCTCCTGCACTTCACCAGGGACCAGAAGACCCACTGGGACTCCCTCTCTCCACAAGAGAGAGATTTTCTCTTTCTTTAGCCTATCAAACCTCCGCTCTTAACCTCGCTCCTTGTGTGTTCCCGTCCTTGATTTCTTTGGTGTGAGGCAATGAACCACGGGTAGTACCCTAGAAAAATGACGCTGCTTCAATATCATCCCACGCAGGATGGGCTGGCCACACGGCTGCCTCTGAATCTTCAGAGACTGCTTCGATCGAAGTTTTAAAAATCTATTTAAATCACACACAAATTCTGTATCTTTGATCTTTTACAACACACTGAATTTAACCCACTTAAAGTGATCTTTTCAGGAGTATCCTGCGTTCCACAAACCAATGCCACACTCAGCCCTTCTCTGAGTGACAGGCTTCCAGCCAGGGGATGGCACCAGTAAACAGTTGCATATAATAGGATTTTTTTTCTTTTTTTTTCCTTTTTTTTTGAGACGGAGTTTGGCTCTGTCGCCAGGCTGGAGTGCAGTGGTGCAATCTTGGCTCACTGCAACCTCCACCTTCCCAGGTTCAAGCAATTCTCCTGCCTCAGCCTCCCGAGTACCTGGGACTACAGGTGTGTGCCACCACACCCCGCTAACTTTTCATATTTTTAGTAGAGACAGGGTTTCACCATGTTGGCCAGGATGGTCTCAATCTTTTGACCTCATGATCCACCCGCCTTGGACTCCCAAAGTGCTGGGATTACAGGCATGAGCAGCTGCGCCCAACCAATATGATTATGAATACAAGAATTTTATGTGGCCACCGCTAAGTGTGAACCATTTAACATTTACTTTGATTCAGTGTCCCTGCTGATTTTAATCTGGTTTTCCATAGCATAGCTCTGAGGCTTGGGCATTTAAGGATGAATTGGATACGTGCTTGTGCAAAACCGCACAAGGGCAGGCTCAGGTGCCATCAGTCACCAGGGGACAAACCACACATAAATGACTGGATAATTTTGCTCACTCATTCATTTTAACGTTTTCAACAACCGTGCCTACAGGGCCTACCGGGAATGGTAATCTGCAAGGCGGAGGTCATGATAGTGAGTTGCAGAGAAAGGGAAGTAAGCCCTGCCCGGGGGGGCTAACCTGGAGATGCAGTAAAGTGCACTGACCATAAGCACAGACGTGAGTTTAAGATCCATGTCCGCCAGTCACTGGCCGTGGGATCTGGGACAGTCATTTAACCACATGGTGCCTTGGTTTCCTCATATGGAACTCACAGTAGTGAAAGTTAAAGGAGTTCAGATGCACCTAGGACAGTGCTTGGCACAGAGTAAGAGCTTCAGAAGTATTTACCATTATTATTCTGGGGGCGGCGACAGGCAGGAAATAAAGAAACAGATAAAATAGGCCAGGCGTGGTGGCTCACGCCTGTAATCCCAGCACTTTGGGAGGCCAAGGCGAGTGGATCATTTGAGGTCAGGAGTTCGAGACCAGCCTGGCCAACATGGTGAAACCTCGTCTCTACTAAAAATACAAAAATTAGCCAGGTATGGTGGCGGGCGCCTGTAGTCCCAGCACTCGAGAGGCTGGGGCACGAGAAATCGCTTGAATTCAGGAGGCAGAGGTTGCAGTGAGCCAAGATCATACCACTGCACTCCAGCCTGGGTGACAGCACAAGCCTTTGTCTCAAAAAAACAAAACAAAACAAAAAACAAAAAACCTTTCCTTCCCGAAACCCGGATGAGGAGGAAGCAGGGAGAGAGGAACAGAGCTGGCTCCAGTGTTTCCTGATTGTCTCGCCACAGGCTTCGCTCTTTCTGGGTGTTTGAGATCTGTTTTGTTTGCTGGGGGGCCTATTTAACTCTGGTCTTCTCTGGGGAAAATGGAAACAAACCTCCACTGGCCACTCCTGCCTGGTGCTCTGTGGTGTCTGGACCTGGCCTGGAGTCTGGGGGTTTGGGTGGAACTGAGCACAGCAGGCCCTGGGGCCCCTGGAGGCCTACGGCTGGGCTGTCTTCAGCTTTCTGGGGCTTGTCCTCAGAGCCGCACGTGGGTCGGGGGGCATACTGATGGCTCCCACTCTTCCCGCACCTAGTCTTGGTGCCCCCACCCTCCGCCCATAGTGCTCACCGTGGGACAGCTCTTGATGCCTTTCCTGACCTGCCACACATGGGTCCAATCCGTCAGCAGGTCCGTGCATTCCCCCTCCAGGCTGGATCTCCCATGGGACGGCTTTTCTCCAGCTCACAGCCGCCTCTTGGTCCAGATCACCATTACCTCCCCCTGCTCTCTGCAATAACCCCCACTGTTGTCCTCAGACAATCTGTTCTCAGAGTGAGCTTCATAAAAAGTAAATCGGATCAGGGTCCTCCATTGCATAAAACCCTTCAACTCATTGCATGTGTAATAGCATAAAACCCAAATGTACTGTTGTGGGCCACAAAGCCCTCCAGGAACTTCTCCTGCCTCTACCTCCCCAAACTTCTCCCAGCTCCAGCCCTCGTGTCACCATGTCATGGCGTCTTTCTTGACTCAGGGCTTTTGGACCTGCACTTCCTCCTCCCTAGACCACTCCCTCCTCCCGCCCCCCTACCCCATCACCCAGCATCATGCTCGGCTGTCAACTGCTCAGAGAGCTGTTCCCTGCACACCCTGGCTAGAGAAGGTATTCTCCTTCTGCCTGCCTCTCTGCCTTCATTATTCTCTCTCACCCTTTTTCATTTCCTTTATAGCCTTTATCACAACTTCCAATTATTTTATTTGTTTCTTTTTCTTTTTTTTTTTTTTGTTTTAGACAGAGTCTTGTTCTGTTGCCCACACTGGAGTGCAGTGGCACGATCTTGGCTCATTGCAACCTCCGCCTCCTGGGCTCGAGCGAGTCTCCTGCCTCAGCCTCCCGAGTAGCTGGGATTGCAGGTGTGTGCCACTACGCCTGGCTAATTTTTGTATTTTTAGTAGAGATAGGTTTCACTATGTTGGCCAGCCTGCTCTTGAACTCCTGACCTCAAGTGATCCACCCGCCTTGGCCTCCCAAAGTGCTGGGATTACAGGCACAAGGTGCTGTGCCAGGTCTTAAAAGCAAATTCTTAAGGTGTACCCAAGAAGGACACATCCATCCATTCACTCCTTCTGTAGTTTCTGGAAGAAGGACTTCTCTTTGTTGACCAAACATGGCTAAAATAACTCAATATTAAAATAAACATGAGGCCGGGTGTTGGGGCTCACACCCGTAATCCCAGTACTTTGCGATACTAAGGAGGACTGCTTGAGGCCAGGAGTTCCAGACAGTCTGGGCAACATAGTGAGACCTGGTCTCTACAGAAAATTTAAAAATTAGCCAGGCAGCTTGTAGTCCTAGCTACTCAGGAGACTAAGGCAGCAGGAAGATCAGTTGAGCCCAGGAGTTGGAAGATCATAATCCAGCCACTTCACTCCAGCCCGGGCAACAGAGCGAGACTTTGTCCCTAATAAATAAATAAAAATAAAATAAAATAAACATGAGGCTTGCTCAAAGCCACGAAGCCAATGGGGCTACAAGAGGCTGACGCCCAAATCACAGTGTGAAGTTTCTGTCACAAATTTATAGCTACTACACTTCTGCAGACTCCACTGCAGGTGGTGAAGGGAGAGCGCGGCTAGGATTTACAGACTCATCTGATATCAAATTTAGTACAACCAAACATATCTAGGGCTTGTTATTCTTGTGCCATAGAGGACCTTGAAGAAAGACTGAAATGGCTCCTTAGTTTCCATCTGTGCTGTCAGCTCTCATCGTGCAGAAGCACAGGGGCAGTTGGTTTTACCCCAAGCAGAGTAAAATGGTCCAATCCAAAATATAGGCCTGGGTTGCTCAGACTTCTCAGTAAAGCTCTTCCCAAGCAAAAACCAATATCCTTCTGGTCTTTTGGGAATTTGGGGTTGCCTGTTTGCTTGGATTCTGCAATGAGTGTGAGGTTTCTCTTTCTCACAACTTCCCTAAACCCAGGGTAGAGGCTAGAGCAACTCTGTGTTGGATGCTAATTCACCATGTTGGCTTCTGATTAACCCCTTTTTTTTTAGCCCATTTACCTACTGCTATGAAGAAATACCTGAGACTGGGTACTTTATGAAGAAAAAAAGATTTAACGGGCTCACAGTTCCACATGGCTGGGGAGGCCTCACACTCATGGCAGAAGGCAAAGGAGGAGCAAAGGCACATCTTACATGGCAGCAGGCAAAAGAGTTTGCTCAGGGGAACTCTAACTTATAAAACCATCAGATCTCGTGAGACTTATTCACTGTCAGGAGAACAGCATGGGAAAGCCCCACCCCATGATTCAATTACCTCCCACCAGGTCCCTCCCATGACACGTGGGAATTATGGGAACTACAATTCAAGATGAGATTTGAGTGGAGACACAACCAAATCATATCACCCCAGGCCTCTAAGATTTCCAGTTTCTCTGTAGTTCCTGGTGTCAGAGCAGGTACTCACTGTAAGTTCTGCCCTTTGGCCAAACAGCGTTGGTGTTATCATACTTCAATTGTCCCCTACATCCCTTCCGTATCACTCTTTCCCTATGGTATCTAAACCCTGGGTCTCGGGGGTAATGGTGCAGACATCCACCATCTCATCTCACTGCCACCCGAGACACATATGTGGCTTCTGTTCATAAGTCCCTGTTAAATATTTCTTTGTAAGAAACTGGATTTGTCAGTCTCTTTCTTTGGCGTCTCAGCTTCCTCTGACTTTTGCCAGTGGGTTTGCATAGACCTGCTCATCAATAAACATCCAAAGAGCTTCCCTAGAACTCCCTGGCAGTGGTCTCTCAACCACTGAGCAGCAGGATGTGCAGTTCTAACTCCCCAGGCACCTAGCTGCCTGGCCTCAGCCCTGGAGGCAGTGCATCTGGAAGAACTATACCTTGGCGGGATCAGTGGGCGACGCTCAATAAATTCTCGTAGTCGGATGGCTGTCATGATGGATGGGAATCTGAAAAAAATATATAGAGTAAAGGATCATATTGCCAGTTTACACATAGTTCCATGGGTGAGCTATCTAGTACCGCAAAGTCCATCTTGAAAGAAATCGGTAAAAATATTTGACATGGTAGAAGGATGATGCTTATAGGCTATTTAGGGAAGGAAATACAAGATTAGTAAAGGAGCAAAAAGAAATGGCAAACGTAAGGCAAATACATACAGATATGCTTTTCTTTAAAAATCAAAGGTAAAAAAATTAAATAAGTATAAATCAATAAGAAAATAAAAAGCAAAGGTACTGCGCTAACGTTAGCTGGGCATAGTCTCCTGTCTCACCTCATTGTTTTTTTGTTTTTGCTTTGATCACTTGTGCCCCAAGATCCTGTCTCATTTCTTGCAAGCTAAGCACAACATTTCCCAGAGTCCCTCACGACAAGAATCCCGGCCAAGAATGAGAGCCCTTTCATCGGCTGTGCTTGCTTGGGATTTGGAAGGTGGACATGAGGCAGAGGCTGCTGCCTTGATCTTCTCTACTGGCCAGCAAGGTTGTGGAGACATAGCACTTCTTTGCAGCAAAGGTCCAGTGTCTCATCTCCAGCTTTCGGGCAGACAAGAAGCAACTGTTGTGAAGGCAGTGGCGGAAGTCTGTGTCCCAAGGTTCAAATTCCAGCTTCCTGGGTAGCAGAGGCGGTGGTGTTAGGATTAGGTTCTTGAACTGATACTCCTGGAAGCAGCTTCCTGATCGGGACTGACATAGCTTTACCAGTGATGGGTCAGTTTGGTGGAGATGTTCTAGATGCCTCCTGGGGGCCCCACCTAGAGCCTGTTCCTCCAGCCCTTCTGAGGATTTTTTTAAGCACTTCATTTTGTGTGTTAACCCCCTTTCTGTTTCCCACACTGATCCTAGACTAAACATATATTTTGTTTCTAGTCTAAAATTTCTCATCATATATATATATATATATAT
>NW_016804791.1:704103-740357 GCF_001698545.2 Rhinopithecus bieti | reverse complement strand
AGGCTGGACAGAAGTGATGAGAGGCTGGACAAAAGTGACGAGAGGCTGAACAGAAGAGATAGGCTGGACAGAAGTGATGAGAGGCTGGACAGAAGTGATGAGAGGCTGGACAAAAGTGATGAGAGGCTGAACAGAAGAGATAGGCTGGACAGAAGTGATGAGAGGCTGGACAGAAGTGATGACAGGCTGGACAGAAGTGTTGATAGGCTGGACAGAAGTGATGATAGGCTGGACAGAAGTGATGATTGGCTGGACAGAAGTGATAGGCTGGACAGAATAATGCAGGGTATTCAGGGCTCTTGGCGCTCCTAACAAAGACAGCCCCAACTATCCTTTCGAAGACAGAGTGAGTGCTCAGTGCCTAGAAATTCTGAATCAGTCTTGTAAGGGAATAAATTGGTCATGAGTTGCCATGCTTTTCTTGGATATATAGGAGATGTACATATTTATGGGGTGCATGTGCCATTTTTATACAAGCATACAATGAGTAATGATCCAATCAGGGTAATGGGGGTGTCCATCACCTCAATAATTTATCATTTCTTTGTGTTAGGAACATTCTAATTCCACTTTTTAAGTTATTTTGAAATGTAGAACAGGCCGGGTGCGGTGGCTCAGGCCTGTAATCCCAGCACTTTGAGAGGCCGAGGCGGGCAGATCACTTGAAGTGTTCTGAATCCTTGAACTCAGGAGGCAGAGGTTGCAGTGAGCCGAGATGGAGCCACTGCACTCCAGCCTGGGCAACAGAGGAAGACTCCGTCTCAAAAAAAAGAAAAATAAAAAAAGAAAGAAAAAAAAGAAATGTACAATAAATTGTAGACAATAGTCACCTGTTGTGCTACCAAACACTGATCTTTTTTCTTCTAACTGTATTTTTGTTCCATTTACCATCCACCGTTTATTCCCTCCTCCCCACTCCCCTTCCCAGCCCTGCTAACCATCATTCTACCATCATTCTACTCTCCATCTCCACAAGCTCAATTTCTTTTCTTCTACAAGTTCAAATTTTTTCAAACTCCCACATATTAGTGAGAACAGGCAACATTTGTCTTTCTGTGCCTGGCTTATTTTACTTAATATAATGTCCTCCAGTTCCCTTCATGTTGTAAATGACAGGATTTCATGCTTTTCTTTTTGTTTGTTTGTTTTTGTTTTTTGAAACGGAGTCTCGCTCTGTCACCCAGGCTGGAGTGCAGTGGCGTGATCTCAGCTCACAGCAACCTCTGCCTCCCAGGTTCAAGCGATTCTCCTGTCTTAGCCTCCTGAGTAGCTGGGACTACAGGCACCTGCCATCGTGCCCAGCTAATTTTTGTATTTTTGTAGAGATGGGGTTTCACCATGTCTTGGAACTCCTGACCTCAGGTGATCCTCCCGCCTCAGCCTCCCAAAGTGCTGGGATTACAGGCATGAGCCACTGTGCCCGGCCAATTTCATGCTTTTTTATGGCTGAATAATATTCCATGCATGTATATATATCTCACATTGTCTTTATCCACTCATCCATTGATAGACACTTGGGTTGATTCCATAGCTTGGCTATTGTGAATAGTGCTGCAATAAACATAGGAGGGCAGATACCTCTTTGATATAACAATTTCCTTTCTCTTTGATATATACCCAGCAGCAAGATTGCTGGATCATATGGTAGTTCTATTTTTAGTTTTTTGAGGAACTTCCACACTGTTCTCCATAGTAGCATTCATTATTGCCTGGCTTTTGGATAAAAGACATTTTAACTGAGGCGAGATGATATCCCATTGCATTTTTCTGATGATTAGTAACATTGAACTTTTCTTTTTTTTTAGACTCACTCTGTCTCTAGGCTGCAGTGCAGTGGTACAGTGGTGTGATGTTGGCTCACTGCAACCTCTGCCTCCTGGGTTCCAGTAATTCTCCTGCCTCAGCCTCCCTAGTAGCTGGGACTACAGGCATGCATCACCACGCCCAGCTAATTTTTTGTATTTCTAGTAGAGACAAGGTTTCACCATGTTGGCCAGGATGGCCAGATTCACCTTGTGATCTGCCTGCCTTGGTCTCCCAAAGTGCTGGGATTACAGGCATGAGCCACCGCACCCAGCCATGTTGAACATTTTTTTTACACACCTGTTGGCCATTTATGTGTCTTCTTCTGAGAAATGTCTATTCAGATTTTTTGCTGATTTTATTTAATTAATTAATTAATTAATTTTTTGAGATGGAGTTTTGCTCTCATTGCCCAGGCTGGAATTCAATGGCGTGATCTTGGCTCACTGCAGCCTCCGCCTCCTGTGTTCAAGTGATTCTCCTGCCTCAACCTCCCGAGTAGTTGGGATTACAGGCACCCGCCACCACACCCAGCTAATTTTTTGTATTTTTAGTAGAGGTGGGCTTTCATTATGTTGGCCAGGCTGGTCTTGAACTCTTGACCTCAGGTGATCCACCCACGTCAGTCTCCCAAAGTGCTCGGATTACAAATGTGAGCCACTGCTCCTGGCCCTTTGGCCCATTTTAAAATCAGATTTTCTTTTCCCTATTGAATTGTTTAAGCTCTTTATACATTCTGGTTATTAATCCCTTGTCAGGTGGGTAGTTTGCAAATGTTTTCTCCCATTCTGTGGGTTGTCTCTGGTTGCCATGCCATGCAAATGTTTTTAGAGGAATGCATTAGCAGTGGTGTTTGAGTCCAAGTCAATGCTCCTACGATAATCAGACGACCTTGTTTGGGGGTGGTTACCGATCTTTAGAGAATTTCCTGCACCTTACGTAAGGGATACCAAATCACATTTTTTTTTTTTTTTTGCTGTTAATCATAATCTCTTGGACACATAAGGAAGTGTAGTTTGCGATAAGATATATCAGTACATTTTATTTTAGTCCATCTTAAAAAATGTAGCCACATACCAAATCCAAATGTGATAACTCAAGTATGAACATATGGTAAACTTACCATCGTTTTCATAGTCACAGCCAGTACTGTACAAGTGTTGTTCTCAGCACCAGGAACAACATAACTTTCAGCTCCCTTAAATATGTAATTGTTTAGCTGCCTTAATAAAAGACACTCACTTAGATGTGCCCCAAGTAAAATTCTTCCAAAGCAAACAAAATTGCTATCCGTACCCTTGCCCTACCATTCACTCAATTTCAATTATGCCTAGGAAATCTTTGAATGTGTTTATTTACCACGGAAAACATAGCATGCCCAGAGTGAATAATGCCATGAGACAATAGTAGAGCCATCCATGATTCTACACATAAACAACTATTTTCATGTTTTATAGCATATATATGTGTGTGTGTGTCTATATATATATATACACACATATACATACTTAAATTTTTTTTTTTGAGACCGTCTCACTCTGTCACTTAGGCTGGAATGCAGTGGCACGATCTCAGCTCACTGCAACCTCTACCTCCTGGGTTCAAGCAATTCTCATGCCTCAGCCTCCTGAGTAGCTGGGATTACAGACATGCGCCACCATGCCTAGCTAATTTTTGTATTTTTAATAGAGACGGGATTTCACCATGTTGGCCAGGCTGGTCTCAAACTCCTGATCTCAAGTAATCCACCCACCTCGGCCTCCCTAAGGGCTGGGATTACAGGTGTGAGCCATCATGCCTGGCCCATACAGAAATAGTTAAACCACAGCAGATATTCTATTTTGTAATTTTTAATTTTCTTTTTTCTTTTCCTTTTTGAGACAGAGTCTGGCTCTGTCACCCAGGCTGGAGGGCAGTGGCGCGAACTCGGCTCACTGCAACCTCCACCTCCCGGGTTCAAGTGATTCTCCTGCCTCAGCCTCCTGAGCAGCTGGGATTACAGGTGTGTACCACCATGCCCGGCTAATTTTTTTGTTTGTTTTTAGTAGAGATGGGGTTTCACCACATTGGCTAGGCTGGTCTCGACCTCCCGGGCTCAAGTGATCCTCCCCCTTCAGCCTCCTGAGTAGCTTGGACTGCAGGTGCATGACACCACACTCGGCTAATTAAATAATTTTTTTTTTTTTTGTAGAGATGGGTCTCACTATGTTATCTGTTATCTAGGCTGGTCTTGAACTCCTAGGCCCAACCAATCCTCCCACCTCGGCTTCCCAAAGGGCTGGGATTACAGGCCTGAGCCGCTGTGCCTGGCCCTATTTTATATTCTTTGTTTCTCATTGAACAATGTATCATAAAACTTTTTCCACATTGCTAGACTACTTTTTTTTTTTTTTTTTTTTTCCCAAGATGGAATCTCGCTCTGTCGCCTAGGCTGGAGTGCAAGGCACAATCTTGGCTCACTACAACCTCTGCCTCCTGGGTTCAAACGATTCTCCTGCCTCAGCCTCCTGAGTAGCTGGGATTACAGGCGCACGCTACCATGCTTGGCTAATTTTTGTATTTTTAGTAGAGACAGGCTTTCACCATGTTGGTCAGGTTGGTCTCGAACTCCTGACTTCGTGATCCATCCGCCTTGGCCCCCCAGAGTATTGGGATTACAGGCGTGAGCACCCTGCGCCCGGCTGAGTATTCTTAATTTTAATATTTCACATTCCTTTGTGTAGTTTAGTAAGGGCCATCCACCACTCTATTTAACATAAGACTCCACTCCACCCCACTTCTGAACTCCTTTTCCCTGCCTTTGCTTTTTCTCCAAAACACTTTTCCCCATTTGCCATACTGTACGTTTACTTATGTATCTTATTTATATTTGTTTTACCCTGCCCTCATTAGAAAGTAATCTCCATGGTGGTTGCAGTAGCTCATGCCTGTCATCTCAGCACATGGGAGGCCAAAGTGGGTGGATCGCTTAAGATCAGGAGTTTGAGACCAGCCTGGGCAACATGGCAAAACCCCATCTGTCCAAAGAATACAAGAATTATCTGGGCAGGTGGCGTGTGTCTGTAGTCCCAGTTACTTGGGAGGCTGAGATGGGAGGATTGCTTGAGCCTGGGAGGTGGAGGTTGCAGTGAGCTGAAAAGACGCCACTGCACTCCAGCCTGGGTGACAGAATGAGACCCTGTCTCAAAAAAAAAAAAAAAAAAAAGGAAAAGAAAAGAAGAAAGGGCAGGGTTGTCTATTTTGTCTACTGCTATAGCAGTCAGGTCAAAGATAATAATTAGCACATGGTAGACATCTGACAAATATTCATTGAATAACTGAGTGAGTTATAATTTATTTAACCCAATACCCTAATTTTGGACATTTTGGTCATGCTGAACATCTCTATGAATATGTTTCATTCTACTGAATTTATTTCTTAAGGTACATTGCTAAGAATGAGTCAAGGCTTGCGCAGCTTCATGGCTACTAGGAGGATTCAGCCACCTCCATTAACTAATGTTGGCCCCCAGACCACTGAGGTTAGACTCTCTGTGCACAGAAATTAAAATTTAACAATACAACTTTTTATCACATTGGTGTTCAGAAGGTGAACCAAGATAAATGAATTAAAAATGCACGTTGCAACAAACTTCCTCAAAGTTAGTGTTCAACATGCTGACTTCAGGAACAAATCTGTAAGATTTGTCAACTTTCTCAGTACGTTTTTGGCATTATATAATATGGATTAAATCAAATTTCTACAACATACAATAATAGTAAAGAACCTAATAAAATTCACCCATCTGTGGTAAAATTTATTAGCAAACTGTAAGGAACCTTCTCAATCTGATAGCGAACATCTACAGAAACCTACAGCTAGCGTCATACATAATGGTTAAGGACTTAGTGCTCTCTTCCTAAAATCAGTAGCAAAACAAGAATGTTTACTCTCATTACTCATATTAAACATAGTGCCGCAAGTCCTAGCCAGCACAATAAGAAGAAAAGGAAATAAAAGGTATACAGATGTCCTTAGCTGCAAATGACATAACTGTCCACATAGAAAATCTCAAGAAATCTACAAATAAATTCCTAAAACCAACAGCTATGCTTAGCAAGATCGTAGGATTCAAGATTAACATGTAAAAAAATCATATTTCTAGATATAAATTAAAATTGGAATAAAATGTAAAACACAACTATTTGCAATTGCTTAAAAATGAAACGTGAAAATCGAAAAACACATATACAGGATTTGTATGCCGAAAACTACAAAATGCTGATGAAAGAAACCAGAGAGACCTGAGAGGTAGACTACATTCATGGACTGGAAGACAACATAATAAAGATAACAATTCACTGTACAATGATCTGCTTTATCTTAACAAAATCCCAGCAGGATTTTTTGTAGATATACACAAACTTATTCTAAAATTTATTTGGGGCTGGGCGTGGTGGCTCATGCCTGTAATCCCAGCACTTTGGAAGGCTGAGGCAGGCCTTCCAAAGTGCGGAGGTCAGGAGTTTGAGACCAGCCTGGTCAACATGGTGAAACCTGTTTCAACTAAAAATATACATACACAGATAAGCCGGGTATGGTGGTGCGCGCCGGTAGTCCCAGCTACTCTGGAGGCTAAGGCAGGAGAATCGTTTGAACCAGGAGGTGGAGGCTTCAGTGAGCCAAAATTATGTTACTGCACTCCAGCCTGGGCAACAGAATGAGACTCCACCTCAAAAAAAAAAAATCAAAGTTTGGGTACTCCCGGTACAATGTCAGGTGAAACCAGTCACAATTATTTAGCAAATTTAATCAACTTACGGGCCCCCATGAAAGACAACTAGCAAGTTATGAATTAATCTGTCCAGAGAAGGGACGGAGGAGGAGGAAGGATATTAGAGTCAGGGTCCCAAGACTCTGATGTTACACATCTAGTAAGATTTGGAAAATTCAGTGAGTCAATGGAAACCTGTGGAATAGTCAGAAAATGGCATTTGAACTGGTGAGTAAATTGTATCAGTTGATTTTCTGGATGCATTTATTTTATAATGCCCCTTTTCCTTGTAAGTGTTGCATCTGTGCTCATGAAATGCAAACTATCACAAGAACAGAAAACCAAACACCGCATGTTCTCACTCATAGGTGGGAACTGAACAATGAGATCACTTGGACTCGGGAAGGGGAACATCACACACCGGGGCCTATCATGGGGAGGGGGGAGGGGGGAGGAATTGCATTGGGAGTTATACCTGATGTAAATGACGAGTTGATGGGTGCTGACGAGTTGATGGGTGCAGCACACCAACATGGCACAAGTATACATATGTAACAAACCTGCACATTATGCACATGTACCCTAGAACTTAAAGTATAATAATAAGAAAAAGAAATTAGAGGAAGTTCAGCCTCTGGGGAAAGCCGCGCCCTAGTGACCTGAGGGTGTAGAGAAGGCATAGGTGGGGAAGTGCTTTAGGACTGACATGACTCACCCTGCTAAGAGCATGACGACCGTTCTAACTGCCTTTGAGCATGCGTGCTGAGAGGCTGTTTAGAAGAGAGCTCACAGCAACTGAGTTACTTTTTCAGTCCCCTATTGCTTCTGTTTTTTCAGTCCCCTATTGCTTCTGTTTTTTCAGGCAGCCGGTTTTCCCAGTTTAGGAAGGCTGGTTCCCCTCTGCCCTGATTCTCACCAGTTCTGTAGCGAATTCTGCTGCCTGAATACTCACTCTTTCTCCTTCTCTAGCCTAAATTAAACCCACTCTTCAGGGCTTTGTTCAGGTCCTACGTAAGTTCTCTACGAGGCCTCTCTTCTGAGTTTCAAATGGCCCATTTCCCTCCTCTGAATTCCCAGAGCCCCTGGTAAATTCTCCTATGCATTTTGGTTCTGAGTCTTCTCCTTTTTGGTTTATTGGTTTCTGAATTAATTTATTCTATTATTTAAGAAAAATTAGTGACAACTCTCTGCCAGGCTTTGGATAAGGCTCCAGAAATTCTTCAAACAACAAGACATCTGGGTTTGTTGTTGTTGTTGTTGTTCGTTTTCTTAAATAGAGACAGGGCCTTGCTATGTTGCCCAGACTGGTCTCAAACTCCTGGGCTCAAGTGATTCTCCCTCCTCGGCCTCCCAAAATGTAGGGATTATAGGTGTGAGCCACCATGCTTGGCCAAGACGTCCATTTTATACAGCACTTTGTCTCTTCGGGTAGAACATGAGCTCCTAGATGCTGGGGACCACTTTGTTTTGGGGACCACGATCTTCGCTCTTTGTCCTTCTCCCATCTCATTCTCTTGCCAAGTGTTCGCTCTCCAAGGAGTGCTTGATGCATACTTCAGAATGAGTGAATGAGTGAAAGAGGCTATCGATCAGCTAACTCAGTGACCTGTTCATCTAGCGAACAGTTTTTAAAACCTAGGTATTCTTGTATCCCAGAGAACCAGATACCTTATTAAATATAGGTGTACCTGTTTCTGAGAAAAAAAAAAAGACACGTTGAGTTAAAACTATGACAAGAATTCAAAGTTGAGAGGGATGAGTATTCACTCTCTAAAAGAAATTTTTGCTTTACCAAAAGGCTTGCCATAAAGTTTCTTTATGTTGCGAGTTCCTGTCTCTAAAATATTTGAAATGCAGTCAACCATGTAGTAATGCAGCCACTAAGTGAGGCGAGAGAGGTACAGGCAGTACCAACCACACCGCTCTTACCTGTCTCGGCTGCCCTGGGCAGAGACCACCTTGTTCTTAAAAGTACTCTGAGGACAGTGATGATTACAGCTGCCTCCTGCTGCTGGATCAACTGCAGAGAGGCAGTGGCAGGGCCTGATTCCTCTACATCATTCAAAGGGTATTGTGATGCACGATGGCTTACAAGGTTTGCCAGGAAGTGCTTTTCAGGTCTTAGGCTTACAAAAAGTAGAGATCCTTTGGTCTCCAGAGACAGCCCAGCTGCACATGAAAGAAAGGGCAGGCCGGGCGCAGTGGCTCAAGCCTGTAATCCCAGCACTTTGGGAGGCCGAGACGGGCGGATCACGAGTTCAGGAGATCGAGACCATCCTGGCTAACACGGTGAAACCCCGTCTCTACTAAAAAATACAAAAAAAACTAGCCGGGCGAGATGGCGGCGCCTGTAGTCCCAACTACTCGGGAGGCTGAGGCAGGAGAATGGCGGGAACCCGGGAGGCGGAGCTTGCAGTGAGCTGAGATCCGGCCACAGCACTCCAGCCTGGGCGACAGAGCCAGACTCCGCTCGGAAGGAAGGAAGGAAGGAAGGAAGGAAGGAAGGAAGGAAGGCAGGAAGGGGAAAGAGCAAAAATTAGTGTGAAAAGGAAAATCATGTAGGCGAATAATCCAGGCTATCTAATCACTAGAGCTTTCTTTTCTGTAAAGTTGGTCCCAAGGACAACGTAAGGTGAAAATCTGGGTNAGATCGAGACCATCCTGGCTAACACGGTGAAACCCCGTCTCTACTAAAAAATACAAAAAAAACTAGCCGGGCGAGGTGGCGGCGCCTGTAGTCCCAGCTACTCGGGAGGCTGAGGCAGGAGAATGGCGGGAACCCGGGAGGCGGAGCTTGCAGTGAGCTGAGATCCGGCCACAGCACTCCAGCCTGGGCGACAGAGCCAGACTCCGCTCGGAAGGAAGGAAGGAAGGAAGGAAGGAAGGAAGGAAGGAAGGAAGGAAGGCAGGCAGGCAGGAAGGGGAAAGAGCAAAAATTAGTGTGAAAAGGAAAATCATGTAGGCGAATAATCCAGGCTATCTAATCACTAGAGCTTTCTTTTCTGTAAAGTTGGTCCCAAGGACAACGTAAGGTGAAAATCTGGGTGGTGCCACACTGAGGAGTCCTGCCCTTTGCAAGCTAGAATTGAGGAAGTATGGTTTGGCACGAGGAGCAGATGAGGCCAGCTCTGCCTTGTCCAAGGCTAGATCAGGCTCCAACCTGCTTCTTTGCAGGTATCAAAGGAGAATTTTAATTATTTTAAAATATGGTTCAAACCAATCCATGAAGTGTCACAATAGCACTATTATATAGAAGCAAGCCATAACCCGAGAAAAGAAGTGGCAAAATATTTATTCAGACCAACCTGTCAAAACCAAACCAAAACCAAACCAAAACACTGGCATTGTTTTTTTTTTTTTTTTTTGTGATCGAGTCCTGCTCTGTTGCCAGGCTGGAGTACAGTGCCACGATCTCCGCTCACTGCAACCTCTGCCTCCCAGATTCAAGCCATTCCCCTGCCTCAGCCTCCTGAGTAGCTAGGACTACAGGCGCCCGCCACCACACCTTGCTAATTTTTTGTATTTTTTAGTAGAGATGGGGTTTCACCATGTTAGCCAGGATGGTCTTGATCTCCTGACCTCGTGATCCTCCCGCCTCGGCCTCCCAAAGTGCTGGGATTACAGGCATAAGCCACCGCGCCTAGCCAACAGTGGCATTATCTACAGTAGGTTGTCCTGGAAACAGGGACACTTCTCAGTTAAATACAGTCTGCAAGTTAGAATGTAAAATATTTCCATAAGATTCCAGATGGCACTCAGGAGAGACCAGGGCTAGGCTGGGTTCCTGCTGGGAGCTTAACCTATATGGAACAGGCATGAAATAATGTAATAACAGAGTCTTGGTGACACAGCATTTTGTTGAAAGCGGATAAGCTAAGGAAAACTTCAATATATGAGGACAGAAGCAACAAACTGGAACCACACTAAGAGAAATGATAAATTGGGTCTGATTTGTTGAGTAAGCACCTCATGTTGTTTTAGCTATTAGACACACACCATCTAGACTCTCCATCACCACCATGGAGGGAGATTCTCTATTGAAAATGAAGTATTTCTATTTGAAATGAAGGCTAAGAGAAGCTAAGGAACTTGCCTTACAGTCCTACAACCAGGCTGTAATGAATCTATGATTTGAATCCAGCTATTTGATGTCAAAGGCGTTTTAAGAGTAATAACCCATATTCTTCACTGAGAAAAAAATGAACAAAAAATTCCCATTTCTTTATGTAAGATATACCTGTCAATATAACAAAAAGTTCAAAGAAGAAAGTTTAAAAATGAACACAGGCCAGGCATGGTGGCTCATGCCTGTAATCCCAGCACTCTGGGAGCCCAAGGTGAGTGGACCACTTGAGGTCAGGAGCTCGAGACCAGCCTGGCCAACATGGCAAAACCCCATCTCTACTGAAAATACAAAAAATTAGCTGGGTGTGGTGATGTGCACCTGTAATCAGAGCTACTCGGGAGGCTGAGGCAGAAGAATGGCTTGAACCTGGGAGGCGGAGGTTGCAGTGAGTCAAGATCACACCACTGCACTCCAGCCTGGGCAACAGAGCAAGACTCTGTCTCAAAAAATAAATAAATAATAATTACAAAAAAAGGAACACAAATCTCACTGGTCAGAAATTATCATTGTCCACAACTGGTGAATATCAGTTTAGATTTCATTCTAGAAATATAAACAGATGGAGGTTAAGAGTGAGAGAGGGGTTTTATAGACAAATAATTTTAGAAAACTGGGATCATACTATACACGCCATGTATATAAAATGTAAATATATAATTTAAGTGTGTTTTAAAATATTTCACTGAAGAGTCAAACCGAAGTCATGACGAATCTACACAGCGGAAGAGGTTGTGCGGACTGCTCCTCAGAACGGCCTCTGAACGGCAAGGGCCGCTTTTGCATAAAGATGCTCATTGGTAGACATTTCTTCAAGCCTGTGCCGTGCCTGGTGACCTCTAACACCTAGTTCTCCATTCCTCTCAGCTTTCAAATGTCCTCCAGTCTCCCCCCTGGGTTTTGTAAATGGCAAAGTTAGTGTTTCCTTAGATGAGCGGCATTGGGATTGTCCTGCAAAATGTGTACACAACACTATTGGTCTATCTTTCCACCATGTCATATTGTCCTTTGAGTCTCTCAAAAGGCAAAATATTGCCAGGCCATACTGACCACCATCCAGGTCAGCCTCATCACCTTTTCTTACAGTACATCCAAGTCTTATCTTCATGTTTGGAAGCACATTCGTTAAATAACTCTTCCCCAGGATCCACCATTAATTTGGAGTCATCTTCTGTCCACTTAATCTCACACTTCTCCCTTGGTGATGTCAGAGAGCTCGGAGACCTTCCTCATCTGCATAGAACCTTTAAATCTTTAAAATAATACATGTCCTGGCTGGGCGCAGTGGCTCACGCCTGTAATCCCAGCACTTTGGGAGGCCGAGACGGGGTGGATGACCTGAGGTCGGGAGTTCGAGACCAGCCTGACCAACATGGTGAAATCCCATCTCTACTAAAAGTACAAAATTAGCCAGGCATGGTGGTGCATGCCTGTAATCCCAGCTACTCGGGAGGCTGAGGCAGGAGAATCGCTTGAACCTGGATGGCAGAGTTTGCAGTGAGCCAAGATCACACCACTGTACTCCAGCCTGGGCAACAAGAGCAAAACCCTGTCCCCAAAAAATAAATAAATAAAAATAAATAAGTAAGTAAATAAAAAAAATTGCATGTTCTCATAATTCAGAAAATACAAACAAAAGTAGGAACATTAAAATAGTATGAGATTTTTCAATCCAGAGACTCTACTATTACTATTTGAGTTCATGCAATAGATCGCAGTTATGACTGGGGTAGGGTACCATGTATATTTCGGTTCCCAGGAGGGAGCCCTGGCTGGTTAGCCAGAATTCGTTCTAGGACAGAGCAACTGTGCTGCGTGCTCCTCATCCACTTTCCACCTTCGAACATGGAGCCAACCCAACACGGCAGATTCCCTGCCCTTCCTCTGTCCCCTGCCGGCTCCTCCACCTCTCCAGTCTAAAGGTGCCTTTTAAACAGATGAGCCCTCTAGTCACGGAAAGTACAGGGATCCCTGCAGTGGAAAATGCGGTGCTTTGCCTCGACTCCCCTTAGGGACCAAGCTGTGTCCATACCTGCTGAGACTGTAGGTTGCCTCTTGATAACTCACAACTAAATTGCGCTTCAAGAATTGCCCTTAGGCAAAAAACAAATAAACAAAACTGATGTCCAAGGTGTGTGCTCCCCGCTGCAGGCAGCCGTATCCAATGACTTGTCAATATGAGGGTGACAAAGACGAATCCCCTTGCCTGGGTTTGGGACAACTGCGAAGGGTCATCCCAGCTTCAAACTCCCTGTGGAATCAACTGGCTGAGGCAGAGCCTTTGCTGCATCTGAGTTATTTTTTCCCTCTACTGAAACCTGCTGCCTTTGTTCCATTGTGGAGATAGTTCTTGTGCCTCTCTTCTCCAATAAACCACCTCCACACAAATCTCCCTGTCAGAGTGTTTCCCAGTGTTTCCTGATTGAAAAGAGTTGGTCTGGGAATGGGCTGAGGATGCAGACTCTAAGATGAACTTTGGGATTCCGTCGCCTACCAGCAGGCTATCAGTAAAGTCCTCCTTACCAGTGAGGAGGAGTAGGGCTAGCCTCTGGCATTCTGTAGGGAAGCAACTGTTAAAACTTTCACCTAGGCCGGGCATGGTGGCTCATGCCTGTAATCCCAGCACTTTGGGAGGCCAAGGCGGATGGATCACCTGAGGTCAGGAGTTCGAGACCAGCCTGGCCAACATGGTGAATCCCCATCTCTACTAAAAATACAAAATTAGCTGGGCGTGGTGGTACATGCCTGTAATCCCAGCTACTCGGGAGACTGAGGCTGGAGAATCGCTTGAACCTGGGAAGTGGAGGTTGTGGTGAGCCGAGATCACGCCATTGCACTCCAGCCTGGGCAACAAGAGCAAAACTCCGTTTCAAAAAAAAAAAAAAAAAACTTTCACTTACAGTACAAAAGGACAGAGTAGGGGGAGGAGGAAGCAACTGGCAGGTGCAGTTTCTCAGGCATTTGAGAGGTTGGAGAAGTAATTATGAGAGTAATGAAACTGGATAGTTCCTGATGAATACAATCTATGCTTTGCAGTGAGACAGCAAACATCATCATTAATTTAGGCAAAGTGTGAAAGCAGGGCTCCCCCTTTGCAGCATACAGAGAGGCTCTCATTTCCTGCAGCAGGCGGGCAGGAAAAGATGAGAATTAGACTAAGGATTTAAACATAAGGGTAGTGGGGCCCCCGAGAAGAACCCGGCAAATCTGCTCTACCAACATCATGGCTGAATTTGGAAAGGATTGGTGACTTCAGATGTGGTTGAGGACAAAGAGGTCAATGCACTTGATAGCTTACAAACTCAGATTCATCTCTGTCCAGGGTTATTGTTCCTCCCTGCCTTGATGGCTTGAAGATAATGCAGGGGCCATCTCACCACCGCCTCAGGGTTTACCCCATTTCCTCTGCTGGCCGCCAGATGATAATTACATGGAGCAGCAACATGACCTGCAGGGTAAGTGCCTGGCCCACCAAGAGAGGAAAGAAGTGATGAGTCAAAGGAAAATCATCTGAATTTCAGTCATAAGGAAAGATTAGACAAATTCAAACATTCTGCAACATAACTGGCCTGAACTCTTTAAAAATGATAAAGTCCACTGGGCGTGGTGGCTCACGCCTGTAAGGCGGGCAGATCAGGAGGTCAGGAGATCGAGACCATCCTGGCTAACACAGTGAAACCCCGTCTCAACTAAAAATACAAAAAATTAGCTGGACGTGGTGGCAGGTGCCTGTAGTCCCAGCTACTCGGGAGGCTGAGGCAGGAGAATGGCATGAACCCGGGAGACGGAGCTTGCAGTGAGCCGAGATCGCGCCACTGCAGTTCAGCCTGGGCGACAGAGCGAGACTCCGTCTCAAAACAAAACAAAACAAAACAAAAAAACATTTTTGTTTTTAAATTTACAGAAGCCACATTTTGGAGAACTATCTGACATAATATTCTCAATGACAATTTTAAAATGTCTCTTTATCAGACACTCAATAGTGTTTAAGGAGAACCTGCCAGGTATTCATTCCTGTACTGGCCAGCCGGGAGTGAGGTAATTCTAGGAGACGTGGAGACGAACATAGGCCAAAAGTGCAGCTCTGCATCTTGGCTATAAAACGGGGCAATAAAACCTACCACATGATGCTCATTCACATCGAGATTACAAGCAGAATGTGACAGCACTGTGTTGGTTTGCAAATGCTCGTTATAATTGTATAGGACAGCCATAAACCTCAAAAACTGTGTAGACAGGGAGTTCTCACTCTGACTCACTGACATAAACTGTCCTTTGGGACAATGGCATATTAGATATTCTCCTCAAGCATTTTTTTCACTTTCCTCTATTGTAAATTGACCATTTATAATTGTATAATCAAATATTTTATTTGGAAAATTTCAAACTTACAGAAAAGTTGAAAGAATACAATAAGCATTCATGTACCTTCAACCTAGTTTCACCAGTTTTTAATATTTTCACCACATTGTATATTTTTTTCCTGAAGCATTTGAAAGTAGACATCATGACAGTTAATTCCAAATATTTCAGCATGCATTTCCTCAGAATAGGAACATTTTCTGTTAACCCCAGTGGGCTGTCTCATCTAAGAAAAGTAACACTAATTTTATAACACCATCACATATACAGTCCAAATTTGAATTTTCGTAAATGACCCAAAAAAATGTTTTTCAAACTTTATCTTTTCTTCCTGTCTTTTTTTCAGTGACCTGTGGTCGAATCACATCCTATTTGGTTGTTATGGCTCTGGCCTCTTCTCATCTATCCCCTCATTCTTTTGTTTGCTTTTCATGATAATAACTTGCTTTAAAGAGTCCGTGCCAGTTGTAGAATGCTGTAGAGTCCATTTTTTTCTCCTTTGCTCATGATTAGATTCTAAGGAAACACTGTTGACACGAGTACCACATGTGGGAATTTGTGGCATACCGTATACCTTTAAAGACCTTATCAAGGACTTAAATAAAGTTCTTTTGGTTTTAAGTTATAAAATAATTACTATTAACTTGATAAAAAATTAATTTATTGGAAGGCAGTTTATTGGAGTGGACTACAGAACTGAAGGAAGGATGGGACTCACCATGCCTCAAGGAGGCAGTACCAGGTCAGGTCTTGGGATCCCAGAAGCAGGGGTTCATGGTCCCTTGGGCACTGCCATTGATATGACGCGGCTTCCATGACACCCTGTCTGTCGGGGTCAGGTCACATAGACACAGCCACCAGGGAAATAAGGTCAGGCAGCCACTCCAGCTGCTTTCTATTTAAGAGATGAGGACATTTACTATTGTATGAGGCTTATACAAAAGGCTTTTCTTGCTTTCTTTATTTGGTTTGCCCAGCAGATCAAGAGACAGGAAAGTCTCTGAAGGATCTCCCAAGCAACAGATTGTCTCCTAAGTCATAAGATCATTTTATGCATCTCATTAGCCTGTCTTCCCCAGTCCTCACCCTCCTCCCCCAGTTAATTAAATCACTGACATCCAGTCACCCAAGTCACACAGTTTGGGAACAGCCTAAGAATCCTTCTCCTCCGCCTTCACTTTCGGTAGCTCACCAAGTACTTTTGCTTCTGCTTCCTGATAGTCTCACCGTGCTGCTCTCAACTCATCTGCTAGTGCAGTTCCTTATCACCTCTTGTTTGGACCTGTTTGAAAGACTGTGAGCTGAGCCTGTAGGTCACCTCCCCACGGCGCAGCCCTCATTTCTTCCTGGCTAACACAACCACAGTTTCGTTCAGGTTGCAGTAGGCCCAGCCCAAGAGAATGATTACGGTTGATCTCAGCCAAGTTTGGAGATCCCGTTCCCTTTTGTGTGCGTGTATGTGTGTGTGTGTATGTGTGTGTGTGCATGTATGTGTATGTGTGTGTGTGTGCATGTGCATGTGTGTGTGTGCGCGTGTGTATGTGTGCGTGCGTGTGTGTATGTGTGTGTATGTGTGTGTGTATATGTGCGTGTATGTGTGTGAGTGTATGTGTGCGTGCGTGTGTGTGTATCTGTGTGTATGTGTGTGTGTATGTGTGCGTGTGTGTGTGTGTGCGTGTGTGTGTGTGTGGGGTTCACTTTTTGGTCTCTGGGTTTTTTGTTTTGTTTTGTTTTTGAGACAAGGTCTCTCTATGTTGCCCAGGATGGTCTCAAACTCTGGTGCTCAAGTAATCTTCCCACTCCAACTTCCTGTAGCTAGTACTCCAGGTACACACTGCCACACCCGGTTCCCATTCCTTTTAGTTCTATGCTCATGGTTCTGTCCTTCCTCACAGCTCAGAGCACCTTTGTGACTTAGTTCTAACCAATATAACCAACAAGATCTAAGGAAACATCTGTTGGGGGTTTGCTACAGAATGTTTTCCTTGCTGAAAAACGAACTATCTTTTTCCATCCTCCCCTTCCATTCTCCGTGATGGGAAACAATGTCTGCAGCCCAGCAGCCACTACGCAGTCGACACAGCCATGCTGTCACGCGTGCTGCTTCCTGGCTGCAGACACATTGCCTGTCTGCCTGGCTGATTTCTATTCATTCTTCACCTAGGGAGTGTCCCCTATCCACCTGACCTTGTAATCCCTCTCCCACACCACTGATCACGATGTACTGTCTCCCTGTGTGCCAGCCCAGTTACACCTTAAGGTTGGCACATATCTTCTCTTTTTTGTGAGAAGCAGCAGAAGTTTGTTAAGAGCAAGAAGTCTGGCCACAGAGCCCTGGTTTCATTATTTTATTTTATTTTGAGACAGGGTCTCACTTGTCACCCAGGCTGGAGTGCAGTGGCACAAACATGGTTCACTGCAGCCTCAACCTCCTGAGCTCAAAAAATCCTCACAGCTCAGCCTCCAGAGTGGCTGGGACTACAGGCATGTGCCATCACACCTCATTAATTGTTAAATTTTTTGTAGAGATGGGGTCTCGCTATGTTGCCCTGGCTGAGCCCGGGTTTTAAAATCTCATGCTACTACTTTACTGGTTCATTCATCATTCTTTACTATCAGAGCCTTAATTTTCTCATTTGAAAAATGGCAGTAAGATCATTATTATCTAGATTGTAGGATTATTACAGGGAATAAAGAATCACTGCGCATTAGCTTAGCACAGCGCCTGGTCCGTGGTAACTTCTCATCGTGCACCTACACAAAATCAGTCACTTACTAGATAGCTGAGCTCTGATTCACCTTGGAGATCTTGACTCCAAGTCCAGTGCTCTTTTTACTGACCTGAAGTTTGCGGGGTTAAAGAGGCACAGGCCTTCTCGCTAGCTCAGGCCCAAATGGGCTGCTGGTGTTGAATGTGTGGTGACAAATGCACAGGTCCATGGCACCATTCATTTATACCCAGATGCCGCTTGGTCATCTGACTGCTTAGGATCTAGGTAAGAGTGTCTCAAATCCACAGTATCACTACAGGAATACATCCGAAGCCTGCTGGGGAGGCAGCAGGGCTATGGTTATTTTTACTTTAAACTCTACTTTTTTTTTTTTTTTTTTGTAGGAGCAAGGTCTCGCTCTGTCATCCAGGCTGGAGGGCAGTGGTGTGATCAGGGCTCACTGCAACCTTGAAATCCTGGGCTCAAGCAATCCTCCCACCTCAGCCTTCTGAGTAGCTAGGACAACAGGTGCGCACCACCGTGACTGGCTAATTTGTAAAAATTTTTTGTAGAGATGAGATTTTGCCACATTGCCCAGACAGGTCTTGAACTACTGGCCTCTAGTGATCCTCCCAAAGTGATGTGATTACAGGTGTGAGCCGCCATGTTTGTTTTAAACCAATTGATGGGTGTGATAGAGACTGCTGTTTGTCCCTCATGTCTATTCTGTCCTTACAGAACCCTTATTTTTTAGCTGCGCTCAGGGGTGACTCAGCTAAAGACTGTATTCCTCAGTCTCCCTTTCATTTGTTCAAGAAAAAAATACAGAAAGACTAAGAGCGTACGGATGGTGCAGTGAGCGGGAAAGTGACGTCCTTGAGCAGGAACCCCGATCTAGCACAGAGTCTAGGTTCTAGGGGATTTGGTTCAAGGGAGGCCAAATGCAGTCGGTTTTTAAAGCCAAGAGACTGAGGACTGTGTATGTCTCATGTCAGAATGTCGCAGTGTCTCAGTGTTGTGTTGGCTGGCAACAGCTAGGTTTGCTGGTTAGGTAAGCACTGGGCTGGCTGAAACTGTGCAGTATATGTGGGGTACCTGCTTTGGGACGGTGGCATCTGACAGCCTCTGTTGAGTGAAGATTGTAGCGTTCAGTGAAACACGCCTTAGTGGCAGCAGGCTGGGTGGCCAGGTCCTTGTATGTCACATTTAAGTGTGGCTATGTGTCTAATTTTGGCCAAGGAAATGCAAGGGGGAGTGTTTTGTGCTATTTTTAAAAGGCATGGTCTCCTCCGTCCTGTTTGGTGGAGATGCAGACAAGATGCAAGGCTTCAAGTAGTCCTGGGTCCCTGCGATGGAAGCCGGGAATGTAGGATGGTGGAATAATACATTTGGAGAAAGCTGGTTCCCTGATGCTCATGGAGCCACCAAACCAGCTCCTGACTGCTTTCCTCGGGACTTGGTTCAGATGAAAGAGCAATGAGCTTCCATCTCGTTGAAGCCCATCCCCCCGCTTTTTTTTCAAGACCAAGTCCTGCTGTGTGGCCCAGGGTGGAGCGCAGTGGCAGGATCTCAGCACCTCCACCTCCCATGTTCAAGCGATTCTCTTGCCTCAGCCTCCCGAGTAGCTGGAATTACAGGTGCGCACCACCACTCTCAGCTAATTTTTGTATTTTTAGTAGAGATAGGGTTTTGCCATGTGAGCCAGGTTGGTCCGGAACTCCTGACCTCAGGTGATCCACCTGCCTCGGCCTCCCAATGTACTAGGATTACAGGTGTTAGCCACCACACCCAGCCTTGAAGCCCATCTCTGCAGAGCCAGACCCATATATGTGTTGAGCAGGACAGGATCTACCTGCCTGTAAAGGAATTTTGTTTTTAAATAGGAATTTTCTATCCGGTCACCTCCCTACATTCATTCACTTGTTGAAAAAATGTTAGATATTGTATACCAATATTTCCTTTACCTTTATACTTAGGAAAGATGGGAGTTATAAAAAAAAAAAAAGGCAAAAAACACAACAGGGGTACTGAGAAAGAGCCAGATGCCATTGTCACTAAAATCTCAGTTCCCGAGCCTTGTGTGGCCTCTGGGAAGCAAAGGTTGATGATAACATGTTTGTCACAGCACAGTCAAAGCTGACAGTCATGTTTCAGTGCTAATCATAACCACGGTAGAAGATGAGCTATGTACTGTTTTACTATGGAAACTTGTTTTATTTCTCTTGCCCCTGCCTTTTTTTTTTTTTTTGCAGCAACACATAGGATGACAAGCAAGTGCAATAATTTCTCCTGGCCTCCTAGGAGGCTGTGAAAATTAGGTGCAGTTTTTCTTACGATGACTATTTGGACTCTGGCTCCTTGATATGGTGTCATCAATAAGTAGCAAGATCCTGGAGGGAAATACCTGAAATGGGAAGCTGGAAGGTAGACCACAGTCAAAATTAAGTTTATGGAAAATAAAGAAATGTAAAACAAAGTTATTTATGTAAGTTTTGGAACAAGATTCATACTTACTACATAACTTCCATTTGTGGAGTCCTTATTATAAGCCTGACATGTTACTAAAGTCTCCTCATAAGGTTATTTTATTTTCTCCTTTTTTTTTTTTTGACAGGGTTTCACTTTGTCCTCCAGGCTGGAGTGCAGTGGTGCAATCATGATTCATGACAGCCTCGACCTCCCGGGCTCAAGCAAACCTCCCACCTCAGCTTCCCAATTGGCTGGGATTGCCGACGCATGCCACCATGACTAGCTACTTTTTGCTACTTTTTGTGTTTTTTGTACAGACAGGGTCTCCAAATGTTGCCGAGGCTGGTCTTGAACTCCCGGGCTTGAGCAATCTTTTCACCTCGGCCTTCCAAATTGCTGGGATTACAGGTATGAGCCACCATGCCCAACAGATTATTTTTTTAAATTCTCACAGTGTTATGCGGTGGGTACTACAAAATGCAATTTGCAAAGGAGGCAGCGGAGGCCTGGAAACACTGAGTATCTGGCCCATAGTTACACAGGCGGTAAAGGCAAAGGTAGGCTCTGAACCCAGGTCTGGGTGACCCCAAAATCCCTGCCTCTGTGGAGTGTGCTGGAGGCTGTGGGTCAGAAGACCGGAGTTGGGATCCTGGCTTTGCACACCACAGCTCCCTGACTTTAGGTATGTTTACTGTCTCTGGGCTTCTGTATCCTCAGTTGACAGCATCACGTCCTTCTGTGCCCATCAGCAGCAGGAGATCATCGCCCCACAATGCGGGCATTCTGCTTCTGTTTTTTCCTCTCTCATAGGCTCGTGTGACGACTGATTCATCTGGGAGAAAACTCTGGGAGGATCTTGTTGGGCGACAGAATGGGCAATGGTGGGGAGGCTCTTGCAGACAGAGAGAGGATACTTAAGGTGAATCATAAACACTGCCCGCCTCTCACCTGCAGTTCCTGCCCCATCCCGTCCCCGTCTCCGTTGGACCACAGCCCTTTGTCCCCAGACTGGGTGACTCAGCACTTGCAGGAGAGAACCGACTGAGGCTGAAGTTGCCAGAGGAAACCAAACAATTCTTATTTACCAAACTGTCAAAATCCTATCATTGCAATTAAGGAGATAGGCAATTAACTGTGTCTTAATTGCAGCAGCTGCCACTTCTTCTGAATGCTGTAATTTACAGACAGAATGGGAGGAGACTTTACATTAATGTGTGTCTTTAAACAACGGAAAACATTGATGGAGCCTGAAGAAAATTGTCAGCCTGGTGGTGGGGCCCCTCCTGGGAAGAGGCATTGTTACAAAATATGCTTACAGAACGCGGTGATTTTCCTTTGCCTTTGTTGCCTAATGGCTGCATTCATAACAAATGCCAGAATGACATTGTTATATCCTATATTATACACAATACAACTTACTGATTCCAATAGCAGTATCATCTGTGAAAACCTCTGCAAGTGTTTTCTCAGTCTTGTTGGTTTCAAAAACAAAACAAAACAAAACAAAACACACACACACAAGCTGAGTTTTAAAACAAAGAGTTTTTGCTTGTTTGTTTGTTTGTTTGTTTTTGTTTTTTTGAGACAGAGTCTCGCTCTGTCGCCCAGGCTGGAGTGCAGTGGTGCGATCTTGGTTCACGGCAACCTCTGCCTCCCGGGTTCAAGTGATTCTCCTGCCTCAGCCTCCCGAGTAGCTGGGATTACAGGCATGTGACACCACACCTGGCTAATTTTTTTATTTTTCGTAGAGATAGGGTTTCACCATATTGGCCAGGTTGGTCTTGAACCCTTGACCTTACGTGATCCGCCTGCCTGGACCTCCCAAAGTGCTGGGAGCCACCACGCACAGCCCTAAAACAAGGAGTTTTAAACATTAAGTTCAGACTCATGGTCAGAGAAACAAGGTTTTACTTTTTTATTTATTTATTTATTTAATTTTTTTTTTTGAGATAATGTCTCACTATGTTGCTGGAAAAAAAGCTTTTAAATTTAGAATTTTAAAGGGTATTCAGATTTACATCTGTACAGCCACTCTATGGGGTAGGTTTTATACAAATGAGGAAACTGACACGCAGAGAAACTAAGAAACTTGTTCAGGGTCACGGAGCAAGCTAGGAAGTGGCCAAGCTGGTTTCAGGCCCAGAGTTTGCTTTCTTCCCCAGGGCTGGTTGGCCACGTGGGATGCAAGGCTGACCACAGTGAGGGACCCCAAACAAGGGAGAAGACAGAGCCATGGCAAATCCAGGAGGAGCAGCCCTTAGTGAGGCGGCTGGCAAGTGAGAGGCCAGACTCGGCTGCAGTCTGGAGCTGCACTTCAGTCCGGGAAAGGCCCAAGTGCAGCAGGAGTAACATGACGCTTTCAGGTGAGACTGACCAGGCCTCCAAACCCTGCTCCTCCACTCCCCAGCCAGGTGACCTTGGGAAATGTCCTTATCTCTGAGCTTCAATAGCGTCAACGTTCTTCATTTATACGGGGGACCGGATCAGCCTTGCACAACTGCCGTGAGGATATAAAAGGAAAAGTTGTGGCCCAGGGTCTGGAATTCTGGCTGGGACGCTGAAGTCACCTGGTAAATGTTTGTACATCCTTCTCCTTCCCCAAAGGAGGCTGCACAGGGCCTCCAATCTAGGAGGCGTGGGGATGCTGGGCAGCTACTAGAAAAAGTGCAAATCCAGGGGCTGACAATAAGAACCAGAGCACACACTGAGGGGGGAGGCTCAGTGTCAGGGATAAGCCGGATGCCTGGTTATCATCATCAGGGACCACACCAATGCTGGACAACAAATACCATGGGCTGCATGTTGAGCCCCGAGTGTTGGGGTCAAGGCTGTCACATCCTCCTGCTTCAGATCAGAATGAATCCTAGGACCTGTGCATGAGTCTAAGTGGCTGAGCGGTGAGGCTGGGTGGGCTCCAACACCCAGGATGTCAGCTGGGTGGCCCTAGGCCCGGGCTTCCTCTTGGCAGGCCCTCTCTCCTCAGTGCATGGACCTACTGTTCTGGCAGCCTGCAGAGAAATGACAACTGCCTTGACCAGAGGGCTAAGTGAGGGTGCAGTGCTGTGCCTGCAAGACACCTCACCTTAGGCCAGTTCCTCTGGGACCATCTCCTCTCTTGTCTGATTGAACTTTGACCTGTCTTTTGGAGAGACAGAGTTTTCAACACAATTCATTAATGTAGAGATACAATTATATCAAAGTGGCTGGGCACAGTGACTCATGCCTTAATCCTAGTGCTTTGGGACACTGAGGTGAGAGGACTGATTTCAGCCGGAAGTTCGAGAGCAGCCTGGGCAACAAAAATTTTAAAAAGCTAGCTGGGAACTGTGGTACATACCTACAGTCTCAGCTGCTTGGGAAGCTTATGGTGGGGGGAGTCTCCTGAGCCCAGGAGTTTGAGGCTGTAGCAAGCTCTGATTGTACCACTGCACTCCAGCCTGGACGACAGGGTGAGACCCTGTTTCAAAAACGAAAACAAAAAACAGAAAAAAAGTCACATAAAAGTAAAGTGCATACCTGCAATTACCTTCCCAAGAGAGTTGAATGTAACCTCAGAGTTGCCTGGTAACCATTGCAGAACAGGCAGGGCCAGCCCCAGCAAGTGCAGCCTCCCCTCTTGACCTCCCCGGCCCTTCCCTTCATTCCTCTGAGCAAAGTCAGCATCCGGGAGGGAAGCTGGTATTAGGCCTCTGGATCCTGATGGAATCTCCTAGGAAAGCCAGCACTTTAGCTGGCTTTTTCTGTGGTCCATTTGTGGACGATTTTTTGTGGTCCATTTAGCTGGTCCATTTGTGACCAACATAATTGTAGAGGCACCGCGCATCTGATGATCACCAGCAGAAGTGCCATCCTAAGACTGTGATCAGAGCTCTGTCTCCAAGACTCGCTGACAGTTTCCCAGAAAGGAAGGTCAGAGATGAAAGAGCACGAAGTGAAATGGCACAGATCTGGACCTGGGGGTCCGGCAGGGTTGCGGGGTGATCCTATTGCACTCCCACTGTCTTAAAATTATTGACTTTCTTGTTCATCATTTGCAGAGGCCAAACTCCACATCTTGTAAACTCCCATGCACCCAGACTTAAGAAGCAACAAATGTTAACAGGCAAGTGGAATTCACATTGGGCAGAGTTTTTAGTGTGGAGATTCCTTAAAGAACTAAAAGTAAAACTACCATTTGATCCAGCAATCCAACTCTTGGGTACCTACTCTGAGGAAAAGAAGTCATTAAACAAAAAAGATACTTGTACACACATGTTTATAGCAGCACAATTCGCAATTGCAAAATCGTGGAACCAACTCAAATGCCCAACAATCAATGAGTGGATAAAGAAACTGGTATATACATATATATGATGGAATACTACTCAGCCACGAAAAGGAATGAATTAATGGCATTTGCAGCCACCTGGATGACATTGGAGACTATTATTCTAAGTGATGTGACTCAGGAATGGAAAACCAAACACCGTACATGCTCACAGATATGTGGGAGCTAAGCTATGAGGACACAAAGGCATAAGGATGATACAATGGGCTTTGGGGACTTGGGGGGAAGGATGGGACGGGGGTGAGGGATAAAAGGCAACAAATAGGGTGCAATGTTTACCGCTCGGGTGATGGGTGCACTAAAATCTCACAAATCACCACTGAAGAACTTCGTCATGTAACCAAATACCACCTGTTCCCCAATAACCTATGGAAAAAAACAAGCAAACAAAATTGGGCAGAGTTTTCAGTCCCTGCCCATTATTCTTGCCTTCAGTCATGTGAAGCCACCAGGAAATCTTTGCCCACAGAATCACAGAAAATAGGGCTGGACAAACCTCAGAGACCATTCGGTTAAATGAGTCAACTGCCTAAGACCACAGTAAAGTTACTCCATCCATTCAGAGCTTACCGATGGGGCATGCTGGGCGTGGTGCTAGTCGCTGACTAAACAGTGGTTACAGCACAGGCCGCGGGCAGATCTAGAGCAAAACTTCACTTCTATTGACCCTTGGTCTTTTCTTGTTCATACCTCACAAGGTCAGAGACCCCTATCAGGGATCTATCTAATATGTTTTGCAATAAAGATTTTTTTTTTTCTTTTTGAGATGGAGTCTCGCTCTGTCACCTAGGTTGGAGTGGTGACATGATCTTGGCTCACTGCAACCTCTGCCTCCCGGGTCTAAGCAATTCTCCTACCTCAGCCTCCCAAGTAGCTGGGATTACAGGCACACACCGCCATGCCCAGCTAATTTTTGTATTTTTAGTAGAGACGGGGTTTCACCATGATGGCCAAGCTGGTTTCAAACTCCTGATCTCAAGTGATCTGCCCGCCTCGCCCTCTCGAAGTGCTAGGATTACAGGCGTGAGCCACCATGCTTGGTCTATTTTGCAAGAATAATTTAAAAAGATTCTCAGGGCAGGAAAACCACTTTTGCCTGTTGTGAGTGAAATGGCTGGAAAGAAACCAGGAAAGGAAAGAGAAGAAGGTTGCAAAAGTTAGGAAGTCTTTGAGGCAGGGATCAGAAAACTTAGATGCTCCAGGAGCCCGGCAGATATGCATAAGTGAGCAGACATGGTTAGTGACCACAACAGGGGTGCCCTGCAGGGGTCGGAGGGCATCTGACCCCGCCAGAGGGAGCAGCTGCCACTCAGCTCTGAACTCTTGTGCTGTTGTGGGACTATGGCCCAGTGTTGCCAGGTCTTCCCATATTTCAAGAGAAACCAGATTTTTAATGGGAGCTTTTTAAAATTCTAGTGCACCGATCAAGCTGAACAAAACATGGAGTTAAATTTATCTTATCAGCCATCGGTTTTCAACCTTGTGAGTTAAAACATTTAAAAAATTACTTAGGTGCATCAGACAAAAACAAATGGTTACCTCTCCTCTTCTTTAATTCTATTTTGCCTTTCCTGCAATGTTACATCCTTTGCTTTAAAAAAGGTACCCAAGTCCATTATTCACAATCATGTAATTGAAAGTTTTCATTTAGTAGTGCAGCTCCACTCGCAGAATCCATTCCAGGTGGTACATGAGGGACGCCTTCAACGTCCAAAGATGCGAGGCCTCAAAGGCCAAGGAAACCCCACCTGGAGGAGATGTGTGTTTACCTGGGCAGCAATGTCTTTTCCTGCTATTTTCTAAGTTTCCTGCATTGTCTCTTCGGCAAAGAGAAATCCTACCCTTTTCATAGACTAGGACACTTCAGCTGATTGAGCGTCACCTCTCTGCCTCGGAGCCCGGCACTCCCAGCTGGTCACCAGGCCTCCCAGGGCTGAGGTGTGGTGGAAGGTGGGTTGGTGTCTAGGAGAGGTAATCCTTAGGAACAGGCGTGGCCCTCAGCAGCCAAGCAGAAGAAAGGGGCTTGCAAAGGACTTCAAAGGTTTTAAATATTTGCAGAGAATTAATCCATTCCTTATATGCAGAGACTTAATCCATTCCTTATTTGTGAAGCTAAAAGTATTTTTTAAAGTACCTTTTACTGACACCTGTGGAATTTAGGAAACTGCTGTGGGAATTACTTGCTCACAGTCACTCCTTACGAGAAGTCACTCCTTACAGTGGCTGCGTGGAGGTGGCTGTTTCTGCTAACTGGCCTGCTGCTTAGTCCCCCTTATCCACGAGGATATGTTCCAAGAGCCCCCGTGGCTGCCTCCAACCTTGGATAGCACCAAACCCTATATATACTATGTTGTTATTTTATTTATCTTTTCTTTTAATCCTGCCCCAATGTGATAGTCATGTTTTTCCCTATACATACATACATAGGATAAACTTTGATTTATAAATGAGGCACAGTAAGAGATTAATAACAGTAACTGGCCTGGCATGGGGGTCATGCCTGTAATCCCAGCACCTTGGCAGGACGAGGTGGGTAGATCGCTTGAGCTCAGGAGTTTGAGACCAGCCGGGGCACATGGTGAGAACCTGTCTCTGCAAAAAATACAAAGATTAGCCAGGCATGGCAGCCTGCATCTGTAGTCCCAGCTACTTAGGAGGCTGAGGTGAGAGGATTGCTTGAGCCCAGGAGGCAGAGGTTGCAGTGAGCCAAGATTGTGCCACTGCACTCCAGCCTGGGTGACCGAGTGAGACCCCGTCAAAAAAAATAAAAATAAAATAAAAAATAAAAAATAAGAAAAAGCAATAACTAAATATAAAAGAGAACAATTATAACAATATGCCAGCACCACTATTTTTGCACTTTGGGGCCGTTATGAAGTAAACAAGGGTTGCTTCAACACAAGCACTGTAATACCTTAACAGTTGATCTGATAACTGAGACAGCTGCTGGGTGACGAAAGGGCAGGGAGTGTAGACAGCGGGGAAATGCTGGACAAATGAACGATTCACGTGCTGAGGGGACAGAGTGGGATGGCATGAAATGTCCTCAGGCTACGCAGTATGGCATGCAATTGAAAAACTTACGAATTGTTTATTTCTGGAGTTTCCATTTAGTATTTCCAGACTGTGGTTGACCTCACGTAACTGAAATTGCAGAACGTGAAACCTCGGAGAAAGGAGTCCACCAACAAATTGTCAATGTGGTCCTCTATCAGCTGGCTGCAGATTCATCAGCTGCAGCTCCCTGCAGATGCCACATTCCAAAGACTATTTGTAGTTCCCTGAACACACTGGAAAGTTTGTTTCCGTGCCTCTATTGCTCCAATTTGCTATGACATTTATTTCGTTTACCGCTTGTAAAATTCTACTCATTTGCTTACTTAAATAATCATTAAATATGGAGCATAAAATAAGAGCAAAATGTGGACTATGTCCTCCAAGAGTCTAGAATCTGAAAAGAGACAGACATGTACACAAGTGCTCTCTGCCTGGCTGTTCATTCTCCCCAGCACTCCTAGATTCCTGTGCTCTGGAAAGTTTTCAATGACCAGTGAAGTTTGGTTCAGGTGCCGTAATTTTATGGTAACTTTCTGATTTTCTCATCTTTCTTTCTCCGCTGGTTGTAAGTTTTTTGAGAAAGGACATTCTTTTCTTTTCTTTTCTTTTTTTTTAATACTTTAAGTTCTAGGGTACATGTGCACAACGTGCAGGCTTGTTACATAGGTACGCATGTGCCATGTTGATTTCCTGCACCCATCAACCTGTCATCTACATTAGGTATTTCTCCTAATGCTACCCCTTCCCCAGCCCCCCACCCCCTGACAGGCCCTGGTGTGTGATGTTCCCTGCCCTGTGTCCAAGTGTTCTCATTGCTCAATTCCCACCTATGAATGAGAACATGTGGTATTTGGTTTTCTGTCTTTGTGACAGTTTGCTGAGAATGATGGTTTCCAGTTTCATCCATGTCCCTGTAAAGGACATGAACTCATCCTTTTTTATGGCTGCATAGTATTCCAAGGTTTGTATGGGCCACATTTGCTTAATCCAGTCTACCATTGATGGACATTTTGGTTGGTTCCAAGTCTTTGCTATTGTGAATAGTGCCACAATAAACATACATGTGTATAAGTCTTTGTAGTAGCATGATTTATAATCCTTTGGGTATATACCCAGTAATGGGATTGCTGGGTCAAATGGTATTTCTAGTTCTAGATCCTTGAGGAATTGCCACAACGTTTTCCACAATGGTTGAACTAATTTACACTCCCACCAATAGTGTACAAACGTTCCTATTTCTCCACATCCTCTCCAGCATCTGTTGTTACCTGATTTTTTAATGATCGCCATTCTAGCTGGCATGAGATGGCATCTTATTGTGGTTTTGATTTGCATTTCTCTGATGACCAGTAATAATGAGCATTTTTTCATGTGTCTGTTGGCTCCATAAATGTCTGAGAAAGGACACTTTCTTATTCATGTGGTTCCCCCAGGACTTAGGAACATGGTTATTTGGTGAATGAATGAATGAATGAGTGAATGGGTATGGAACGCTGGAGGCTAGCACAGGGTGCTAGGAAAGCATACAGAGGCTAAACCTCTCCTAGACCTAAAAGCCAGGGAGAGTTTCCCAGGGAATGCCTAAATTGAGTTCAGAACACTGACCCAAAGTAAGAAAAATGTGTCAATTCTGCTTCCAGATACAAAAACTAACATCTACTGGATGACTCTTTATGCAGAAAACAATGGCAAGACCTGACCGTAATACAAGGTAACTACCTGAAGGTACTGGTGAGCAAACAGAGGCAAACAGATCCCAGTGGAGAGTTATCTCGGAGCAGGGGAGGAGGGGAGACTAGGAGTTTTGTGGCTTTAGCCTGGGTTGACAGCTGGCTTGGGGAGCCAAAAGGGTGGTGCCAGGAAACGCTAAATGCTAAATAGAACAGGGGCAGGGAGTCATGGAAGGGCAAGTGCTAAAGAGCGACTTTCCTAAATCAATGTATCCATATCTCTGACTCACTCCTAAAGCAGGAACAAATGGGACAGACTCAAGGCAGATCCGTTACAAACCAAAGGTCTCAACTGAAACCAGAGCTGCTGCTTAAAACAGAGTTTGTAATTAAACCCAGCCGAGAATGTTACCTGCTAAAACAAAGGAAATGACACTCACTAGAGGGGGGAAAAACAAAATACAGAACCTCTAAGACTGAACATTCATCATGTCTAAGATACAGTCCAGAATTCCCCGACACACAAAGACCAAGAAAATTGAACTAATTCTCAGAAGAAAAGTTCTGCCTGGGATGGAAAAATGTTGGAATGAATAGGCAAGGATTTTGAAACTAGATTATAACGGTTATAAATAAAAAAAAACACGTTTTCAATGAATGAAAATTTTAGCAGAGAAGAAATCTCAACAGAGATATAGAAACAGTAACGAAGAACCAAATGGAACTTGTAGACTGAAAAATAAAATTTCTGAAACAAAAGTGTCCTAAATGAATGTAACATCTAAATGAACTTGACAAAGAAAAGAGTAAGTGAACATAAAGAGAGATAAATAGAAATTATCTAAGATGGAAACCAAGAAAGGAGAAAAAAATAAACAGAGCCCTCAGGAATCTGTTAGAAGGTATCAAACAGTCCAGCATGGATGTAACTGAAATAACAGAAAGAGAGGAAAAGAAGAATGGTACAGAAAGATTTTTAAATGGCTGAGATTTCCCCAATTCAATGAAAGATATAAATTTGCAAAAAAAGATGCTGAACAAACAACTAAAAAACAACAACCCACTGACGCACACACAAGGAAGCCCACACCAAGGCACATCATAATCAAAGTGCTGAAAGAAAAAGATAAGAGCAAATTTTCAAAGAAGCAAGAGAATCAGTCACAATGGCTCACGCCTGTAATTCTGGCACTTGGGGAAGCTGAGGTGGAAGGATTGCTTGAACCAGGAGTTCAAGACCAGCCTGCACAACATAATGAGATTTCCCTCCCCTTCTTCCCTCCTTCCTTCCTTCCTTCCTTCCTTCCTTCCTTTCTTTTTCTTTCCTTCCTTCCTTCCTTCTTTCTTTCTCTCTTTCTTTCTCCCTCCTTCCTTACTTCCTCCCTCACTCCCTCCCTCTCTTCCTTCCTTTCTTCCCTCCCTCCCTTCTTCCTTCCTCTCTCTTTCTTTCTTTCTTTCTTTCTTTCTTTCTTTCTTTCTTTCTTTCTTTCTTTCTTTCTTTCTTTCTTTCTTTTCTTTTTCTCTTTTTTATCCAAGTTGGGCTGCAATGGCACAATCATAGCTCACCGCAGCCTTGAACTCTTGGGCTCAAACAATCCCCTCACCTCAGCTTCCAAGGTAACTGGGACTACAGGTGCATACCACCATATCCTGGCTAATTTTTAACTTTTTTGTAGACACAGGGTCTCACTATGTTGCCTAGGCTGGTCTCAAACTCCTGGGCTCAAGTGATCCTCCCACCTCAGCCTTCCAAAGCGCTGGGATTACAGGCGTGAGTCACCATGCCTGGTTAGAAACTTGTCTCTTCAAATAAATGATAAAAAAGACTCTGTTTCTAAAACAACGTAAACCACCACCAAAACAAAAAACAAACAAAAACCCAAAACCCAAACAAACAAACAAAAACAAAGGAGCAAGAGAAAATAATATATTATATACAGAGGAACAACGATCTAATTAATATCAGATTCCTCATCAGAAATTCTGGAGGCTAGAATAAAGTGAAACAGTGTAATTAAAGTGCTGGGAAAAAACTGTCAATCCAGTATTTTATATCCAGCAAAAAATTCTTTAAGAATTTAGATGAAATAAAGATACAGAGACTTTATTACCAGTAGATGTTCTCTACAAGAATGGCTAAAGAAAGTTCTTCAGCCTAAAGAGAAATAATACCAGAGGAAAATGTGGATCCTCAGAAACAAAAGAAGAGTTTTGGAAATGGCAAATAATTGGAATATACAAACTTATTTTCCTTTTGCCTTTTTTCTCTTAATTTCTTTATAAAATATAACTGATTACAGAAAAAATTATAACAATGTATTTTGGAGTTTTAAATTTGTATAGACATAATACATGTAATAACTATAACATAAAGAATAAAGGAAAAATATAGATTTACAAAGTCGTAAGATTTTTATACTTTACAGAAAATAGTACGTATTAACTGTAAAAGAGCTATGAAAGGTTGTGTATATATGTGTGTGTGTGTGTGTGTGTGCATGCCCACAAGCATATGTATATGTATGTATATATGTGTGTGTGTATATATATGCCCATATACATATAGTAATCCTTAGGGCAACCACACACACAAAAAAAGCAAAAAGTCTGGCTAAAAATCCATGCAGACAACTAAAATATAATTAACATTTTTTGATATATTGCCCCAAGAGAAGGCAAAAATGTAGGAACAGAGGAATAAAGAACAGATGAGATAAGCAAAGAACAATAACAAAAAAGTAGCAAACCATATCAGTAGTTCATTAAAAATTAATAGACTTAACACTCTAACAAAAGGCAGAGACTTTCAGAATGAAGGTGTGAAAGGAAAAAACAACCTTTTTTTTTTTAACTTCTACTTGCCAATACAGATCATGTTTATGACCTCCGGTCAGCAATCCTCACCAGCAACCAATGCCCAAGGAAGATTCTTCAGTGGACACCAGCTGAGTGTCCTATAACTCAACTCAATTCTGACACTGTCTACCTGGAGATAGCATCAGATCCCACAGGTTGAGGGCTCAGTCTCACAAGATTGCTTCCACTCCAAATGCCAATTGCAAGTAATAAGTGGTCACCTACACAGTCATTCCTTGACATCTGCAGGGATTGGTTCCAGAATTTTCTGGAGATACCAAAATCTGCAGATGTTCCCGTCCCTTTTATAAAATGCTGTAGTATTTGCATATAATTTATGTACATCCTTCTATACACTTTATAGTATCTCTAGATTACTTATAATATCTAATACAATGTAAATATTATGTAAATAGTTGTCATACTGTATTTTTTTTTTTTTTGAGACGGAGTCTTGCTCTGTCGCCCAGGCTGGAGTGCAGTGGCCGGCTCTCAGCTCACTGCAAGCTCCGCCTCCCGGGTTCACGCCATTCTCCTGTCTCAGCCTCCCGAGTAGCTGGGACTACAGGCGCCCGCCTTGTCGCCTGGCTAGTTTTTTGTATTTTTTAGTAGAGACGGGGTTTCACCGTATTAGCCAGGATGGTCTCGATCTCCTGACCTCATGATCCGCCCGTCTCGGCCTCCCAAAGTGCTGGGATTACAGGCTTGAGCCACCGCGCCCGGCCGTCATACTGTATTTTTAAATGTTGTGTTTTTTTATTGTTATATTGTTATTTTCTTTATTGGTTTTCTTTTCCCAAATATTTTCAACTCATGGTGGGTTGAACCCATGAATGTGGAACCCAGGGATGCAGAGGGCTGATTGTACTTCTGATCAATAGCTTATAAATTGGGGATTTTATGACCCTCTTCTTGAGTTCAATTGATTTGGTAGGACTGCTCACAATATTTGGGGAAACATGTATGTTTACTTGTTCATTATAAAGGATATTACAAAGAATACAAATAAACAGCCAGATGGATGGGTGCACAGTGCAAGGTATGTGGGAAACGTCATGGAGCTTCCGTGCCCTTCTCCAAATGCACCACCCTTCAGGAATCTCCACATGTTCGACTATCTAGAAGTTCTCTGAACCTAGCCCTTTTGGTTTTCCGTGGAAGCTTCATTAAGTAAGTATGATTGATGACCTCATTGGCCATTGGTGATCAACTCAACCTTCAGCCTCTCTTTCCTCACTAGAGGTGGAGGGTGTAGAACTGAAAGTTCCAACCTTCTAACCACATGATTTGTTCCCTTAGCAGCCAGTCCCCATCCTGAGGCTATTCAAAAGACCCCAGCCATCAGTAAAATCATTAGTATACAAAAAGACACATCATTTTGGAGATTCCAATGGTTTGAGAAATTACATGCCAGAAAACAGGGAGGAAAACTAAATATGTATTTCACGATATCACAGAAAGAAAATAGGACTCAATTATATGTTGTTTACAAGATACTCCTTTTTGATATAAATATTGTAGAAAATATAAGTAGAAATATAAGTAGAATATATTATAATATATTATAATAGCATAAATATAAGTAGAAAAATAAAGAGATCTGGAAAGAAATACCATATCAACAGTTAGCATAATAAGGCTGAAGTAGTTATATTAATATCAAATAAAATAGATTGAAAACTAAATGCATTGCCAGAGATAAAGGGAGACCTTTTGTAGTGATTTATAGTGTTTCATTGGGAGAGACATAAATGTATACGTTCTGAGTAACAGAGTTTCAAATACAGGAATAAAACATTGACAGAATGAAAGAGGTAAGTAAACAATTTCACAATCATTGTTAGAAATTTTAACCTTTCTTTTGTCAACTGATGGAAGAACTAGACAAAAAAATCAGCAGTGACATAGAAAATCTAAACATTACAAACCACTTTAATTGATATTGATGGAACCCCTCAACATTTGAAGCATGTAAATTCAAGCACAAATGGTATGTTTACCAAGATAATTCATATTCTAGATAATAAAATAAGTCTGAATAATATTCAAAAGATTGAAATCAAACCAAGTATGTTGTCTGACCACAATGAAATAGATTATAAGCAAATAAAAATAAAATAACTAGAAAAAGCCTAAATGCTTGAAAATTAAACAACATATTTCTAAAAAATTATTAGAGCAAAGAAGAAATCAAAAGATAAATTATAAGATATTTTGAACCGAAAGAAAATGAATACGTAACACATCAAAAATCTATGGATGAAGTAAAGGTGGTACTTACGGAAAGATGGATAGCTTCAAATGCCTATAATGGAAAAGGAGGAAGGTGTCAAATCAATGATATAAATTATAAGCCTAGAAACTAGTAAAATGAGAACAAATTTAACCCAAACCTAGCAGAAAGAAGGAAATAACAAAAATTAGAGCAGGAATCAATAAAAGAGAATACAGAAAAATAGAGAAAAATCAGTAAACCCAAAGTTGATTCTTCAAAAAAGAGAAAAGACACAAATTATCAATGTTATAAATGAACAATAAGGCATCACTACAGATCCTACAGAAACTAAAAAGTTAATAAGAAAATATTATAAACAATTTCATGCCAATAAAATTGACAATCTAGGTGAATTTAGCAAAGTCCTTCAAAAACACAAATTACCAAAACTGACTAAAGAAGAAATAGAAAGCATGAACAGCAGTATATCAATGAAGAAATTGAATTTATAATTTAAAATCTTCCCACAAAGAAAACCCCAAGGGTAGATTGCTTTACTGATGAATTCTTTAAAACACTTCTGGAAGTGATAATATCAATTCTACACAAACCCTTTCAGAAAATAGAGGTGGGAACACTTTCTATGGTATATTATGAAGCTAATATTATTCTGATTTGAAAACCAAAGAGATCACAAGAGAACATGAGACCAATACTCCTCATAAACATAAACACAAAAGAGTTCTCAGAAATACTACCAAATTGAATCAAACAATATATAAAAATGATGAGACATTGTAATCAAGTGGTATTTATCCTTGGAATGCAAGATTGATTTAACATCTAAAAATGAATTTGTGTAATTTACACTATTAATAGAATAAAGGAGAAAAACCATAATATTATTTCAATAAAGGCAGAAAAACATGTGACATAATCATCACTCTTCTGAGATGAAAATCTTTAGGAAACTAGAAATATAAAGGACTTTCTTCAACCTAAGAATGTGTATTAAAAACCTATAGCTGTCAATGCTTTCTATCTACAATCAAGAACAAGTTCAGGATATCTGCACTTACCATTTCTATTTAACATTGTACTTAATCTCCTAGCCCGTATAATTAGATAAGAAAAAGAAATACAAAGCATAAATATTGGAAAAGTAGAATTAAAACTCAGGGTGGGAATGCCACATAGTACAGCCACTTTGAAAAATGGCATGGCAGTCTTGTAAAGTTAAACATAGACTGACCACATGACCTTGCGATTTCACTCCTAGGTATTTACTCAAGAGAAATGTCAACGTATGTCCACACAAAGATGTGTATATGAAGATTAAAGTGGTCTTATTCATAATAGCCAAACACTGGAAAAAATTTAAATGCCCATTCATTGATGTACAAATGAACAATTCTAGCATACTCATACTGAGGAATACCACTCAGCAATAAAAAGGAACAAAATATCAATACATATGAGAATATAAATGAATTCCAAGGACATTGAGTGAATGAAGTCAAACACAAAAGAACAAAGGCTACAAACTGTCTGATTTTACTGCAGTAACAGAAATTAGATCAGTGGTTGCTTGAGGGTCAGAAGAAGGAATCAACTATAAAAGGAGCACAAAGGAACTTTTAAAATAAAAGAAATATTATGTATCTTTTCTTTCTATTACATTAAGAGCTGGATATCATATATCTTAATAGTGGTGGTTACATGGTTACATACAATTACCAAAATTTATCCAACTGCACACTTAAAATGGATGATTTTTTTGCATGTAATACCTTAATTTTTTTTAAAAGATGATTTTTTAAAAGTGATTGAGTAAAAAGTTGGCCACAACAAACCTGGTTTGACTTATCACATAAGTCCATGGGAAATTTAATTTTTTTTTTTTTTTT
>NW_016804791.1:692849-703663 GCF_001698545.2 Rhinopithecus bieti | reverse complement strand
CCGCCCGTCTCGGCCTCCCAAAGTGCTGGGATTACAGGCTTGAGCCACTGTGCCTGGCTGGGAAATTTATTTAACCTCTCAAGGCTCAGTTTCTATTGCTATAAAACAGAGATGAGTAGGCCGGGTGCGATGGTTCACGCCTGTAATCCCAGCGCTTTGGAAGGCCAAGGTGAGCAGATAACAAGGTCAGGAGTTTGAGACCAGTCTGGCCAATATGGTGAAACCTTGTCTCTACTAAAAACACAAAAATTAACCAGGTGTGGTGGTGTGGGCCTGTAATCCCAGCGCTCGGGAGGCTGAGACAGGAGAATTGCTTGAACTCGGGAGGTGGAGGTTGCAGTGAGCCAAGATCATGCCACTCCACTCCAGCCTGGGCGACAGAGTGAGACTCTGTCTCAAAAAACAACAATAACAGCAAACCAAAACAAAAAACAAACAAAGATGAGTATTTCTTACAGAATTATGATGATGAATAAACAGGATAATTGATGTACCTGCCACAAAATTAATGCTCAATACACATAAACCATGAAGATAAAAGGAGGCCGGTAGGAGAGGTAGAAGACATATTCCAGAGAGAGCAGACAACACGTGCAGAGGGATAGAGGTGAGTGAGCAGGATCAGCTGTTCAGTCTGGTGGGAGTGTAGGGAGAGGAAAAATTCAGGAAATGAGAACCAGGACACTGATCCTCAAAGGCCTCTGCCTACCACATTAATGAGTCTGGATTTTATTTTGAAATCCCTGGGAGTTATTAAAGGGGCAGTGCAATGTAGTGCTTAGTTATGTTTTGGAGCCAGATTGCATTTGAATTTTGGTTCTCTCATCTATTAACTGTGGAAGTTTTGAAAGTTCCTCACGTTCTCAGTAGTTTCCTCAACTGTGAAAGACGAAATCATTTCACTTGTTTCGAGGATTAAATGAGTGCTACGTTTTCCACATTCTCTGGCACATAACAAACAATCAATGTGATTAAACTTGCATGTTAGGGTGTGGACAGTGGTTTATAGGAAACAGGCAGCAAGGACATCCGTGTGAAAACAGTTTCACTCTCTAAGTGAAAATTGAAGGTGTCCCAAGCTAAGGCAATGGTAATAAGGACAGGAATGGAGACAGGCTGGGAAAATATAGAGGAGGTGGAATCAACACAGCTCAGGCCAATGGGGTGGTCATAGAGGGAAAGAAAGGAATCAAAGGTAACGCCGAGGTTTCTGGTCTAGGATATAGGGCCATTTATCTAGATTTAGGGCCCTTGCACAGTGACTCACACCTGCAATCCCAGTACTTTGGGAGGCTGTGCCAGGAGGATTGCTTGAGGCCAAGAGCTCAAGACCAGCCTGGGCAACATGGCTACACCCCCATCTCTACCAAAAATTACACACACACACACACACACACACACACACACACACACACACGGGAAACATGAGACCACCAGTTCTCACATCAACTTCTCACTGAATGAGGGTACCATATCTGCCCATGACTAAAACGTGTTTCCTCACCCTATCCCCGAGGTGCCCCCAACAAATGCATGCTACACTGAATTGCCCATCAGAGATTAGATGGGTATCAGTAGGTCTGGAAGGAACGCGGGCTTCTAGCAGGACACAGAAATGGAAAAGTGATCACATTTAAGATGGGAAATGAACGGCTGCCTTCACCACAAAAGGAAGTTTGTACCATCTCACTGTATCTCCTCTGTATTTCCCTTTGTGACTCCAAAAAAATACGGACAAACACTCTAAATGAAAAACATCCCTAGAAAGGCTGGGCGCGGTGGCTCACACCTGTAATCCCAGCACTTGGGGAGGCTGAGGCGGGTGGATCATGAGGTCAGGAGATCGAGACCATCCTGGCTAACACAGTGAAACCCTGTCTCTACTAAAAATACAAAAAAATAGCTGGGCATGGTGGCGGACGCCTGTAGTCCCAGCTACTCAGGAGGTTGAGGCAGGAGAATGGCGTAAACCCAGGAGGCGGAGCTTGAAGTGAGCCGAGATTGCACCACTGCACTCCAGCCTGGGTGACAGAGAAGCTGGAAAAAAAAAAAATTCCCTAGGAAAAAAATAAGAAAATCTTACTACAAAATGAAACCTACAAGTCTGCCCTACTTAGAAGACAAGGAAACTGTAGAGAGGGTGCTAGCTCCCGTAGTCAAATGTGGCTGCACGGAGCATCACAGCAAACATGTCACATTCAAATGCTGCCTGATTTGTGAGTCGTTCATTGCTCCATTAAATTATTTTACATTTAATTCGGTTGAAGTTTTCCTTTAATCAACTGATTTTTTTAAAAGTACCTCAGGTTAACTTTAAAAAAACAAATCTGTCCTTAAAAATTGGGTTGGCCAGGCACAGTGATGCAGTGGCTCATGCTTGTAATCCCAGCACTTTGGGAGGCCGAGGTGGAAAGATCGCTTGAGTCCAGAAGTTCAAGACCAGCTTGGTCAACACAGTGACACCTGGTCTCTTAAAAGAGAGAGAAAGAGAGAGAGAAATAATTGTGTTGTGACTTATACTCTATACAATGTATATAGCAAGACATACAATATATCTAGTCAGATAGACAGCCATGGTTCCAGTGAGCTAATAATACACATGGATTGTGGTAAGCTGTGAGTGGCATATATAGAGACCAATAGGAAAAGAGTTAACTGTGATTGCAGATATCTAAGCAGGCGAACAAGGCATTTGATGTATGGATCATTTTTCCCCCGGCAGCAATGAGGGAGGTTTTTCCAATGGGAGGTTATAGACAAGGTGGTGGGAAAATTTCAGCCGTGTACAAGTGTGTTCACTCGCTAGGGCTGTTGTAACAAACTACCAGAGACTGGGAAGCTTAGACAACAGACGGTTTCTTTCATTTTTGGATGCTAGGAGTCTAAGATCAAGGTGTCAGCAGGAGGCTTCATCCCTTCTGAGGGCTGCAAGGGAGAATCTGTTCCAGCTCTGGTGGTTTGGTGGCAATCTCTGGTGTTCCTTGACTTCTAGGAGCATCACCCTGCTCTCTGCCCACATCTTCACCTAGTGTTCCTGGTGTTCTCCCTGTGTCTCTTGAACAGTGTCTTCTCCATGTGTGTGTCTTTGTGTCTACATTTCCCCTATTTATAAGGACCAAAGTCATATTGGATTAGGGGTCCATCCCACTGACCTCATCTCAGTTAATTATGTCTGCAACAACCTGGCTTTCAAATAAGGTCACATTTTGGAGTACTGGGAGTTAGAACTTTAACATGTACGTTATTTTTAGGGCTAGGGTGAGAAGGACATAATTTAACCTTTAACATAATTTAACATTTAACATAATTTAACCTTTAACAACCAGTATGGGCCGGGCGCTGTGGCTCACGCCTGTAATCCCAGCACTTGGGAGGTCAAGGAAGGTGGATCACCTGAGGTCAGGAGTTTGAGACCAGCTTGCCCAACATGGTGAAACCCCGTCTTTACTAAAAATATAAAAATTAGCCGGGTGTGGTGGCAGGTGCCTGTAATCCCGGCTACTCAGGAGGCTGAGGAAGGAGAATCGCTTGAACCCAGGAGGCGGAGTTTGCAGTGAACTGAGACCGAGCAACTGCACTCCAGCCTGGGTGACAGAGTGAGACTCTGTCTCAAACAACAACAATAACAACAACAACAACAACAACAACAACAACAACAACAACAACCAGTATGTAAGGCATATAGCGTGGCTGACATGTAAGGCCTGTAGTTTGGAGGGTACAGGAAATTGAGACCAGAAAGAGACCTTGGCAAACTTTTTAGTTAAATACTAATAATGGCAAACACTAGTTGACCAGTTGTTTTATCCCAGGTACTGTTCTCAGCACCTCATGGATTTGATTATTTAATCCTCATCATTTTATAGATGTGGGAATAGGGGCACAGGGAGCATACTTGGCTCAACTGAAACTTTCTTGAAATTCCTCCAAAAGGGATGTACTTTTTAAAAAATAAAAGAAAGAAAGTAAACAAGGAAATGATGAAGAAAAGTCACATTTTCTGTTGGAAGAAGGCTGCTTTAATGAGGTTTCTGGAAGCCAAATCAGTGTGACTCCACCTTCATCAGCCTGAATTGTTTTTTCTCTCCTAAAAGTCGACTGGTCAGGAAGCTCTGAGTCAGGATTGAGTCATAGTTGTGGTATGTTCTCCAACTAGAAAACAAACTTTGTTTTTAAAACCACCAACGAAATGTTTGAATAAAGTAAATGTGCTTCTGTAGCCATCATCTCTGATTCATGAGTTTTTTGAATGGTTCACTAGCAAATGTTCCTCTGTTTGCCGCAGAGTTTGGACAGTGGATATTCTCCACACTTAGAGGTGGTCTTGTCCTGTCTTTCCCCAGTCCATCTTGCCACTGCTCTTTAAATGTCTTCTCAAAAGCTAATCAAAAATACATGAACAATTCCAAGCTGGGCAAACCAGTTCAACTGGCATGAAGTGCAAGAGGAAAAAGAAAAAGAATCCAAGTGAGAAATTATGCTGGTGTGATTATTAAGAGCTATGGTTTTGTACAAATACTGCTTCCAGTCTTATTGGGTTGCTCCTAATAACCCCAAAGTCCAACCAAACCAGGGAACAGAGAAAATCTAGAGAAGGTAGAGAGAGAGTTGAAAGCCGTTTCTTTTAAGGTGTTTTACTTTATGTTTCTATTTTCCCACACAAGGAACATTACCCAGATATGTGAGTGATAATGACATGTTTATTTCTATTTGTTATTTTTGCCTTAAAACAACATATATATTATCTTGTGGTTTCAATTGGTCAGGAATCCAGGCACATCTTAGCAGGGTCCTCTGCTCAGGGTGTCACGAAGCTGTCGTTAATGTGTGGCCAGGTCGCAGTTCTCATCTGGAGGATCAACTGGGGATGGATCTGCTTCATTCAGCTTGTTGGTAGAATTCATTTCCTTGCAGCCATAGAATGTACAGTGCTTTGCTTCTTCAAGGCCAGCAGGAGAGTTGACCCCAGGGAAACTTTCAGCCCTCTTTTTTTTTTCTTTTTCTTTTTGAGACAGAGTCTCACTCGTGTTGCCCAGGCTGGAGTGCAATAGTGCAATCTCGGCTCACTGCAACCTCTGCCTCCCGGGTTCAAGCAATTCTCCTGCCTCAGCCTCCCAAGTAGCTGGGATTACAGGCATGTGCCACCATGCCTGGCTAATTTTTGTATTTTTAGTAGAGATGGGGTTTCACCACGTTGGCCAGGCTGGACTTGAACTGCTGCCCTCTGGTGATCCCCCCCCTCCCCGCTCAGCCTCCCAAAGAGCTGGCACTACAGGTGTGAGCCACCACACCCGGCTCTCCTCTTCTAAAGACTTCCAATGATTAACTCAGGCCCACTCAGAATATTCTTTCGGTTAATTTAAAGTCACCTGGAACCTTGTCCACAGTGAAGAATGAATGACTTACGAGGTTTATCTATTACTTTCTTCACTAGCTTTATTGGCATCTAGGCCTTAGGCCAAAGGGATGAAATGCAAAGAGCAGAATTGTATCCATCAGTGATTCTGATGGAACATCTGCTAAAGTCGTTCATCCTTGCTATATATACCTGAGGGTAATATTAGGGGACCGAGATCATGGGGACCATTTTAGAATTCTTCATGCCATAATTACTTTCCAGTAATATCCTATTTATAGTTGTACTTGGAACGTGCCACAGTTACCACCCTATTTTCTGAGTGAGGGATAATGACGCTTTTAAACAGAAAGATTGAGGCTGGGTATAGTGGCTCACGCCTGTAATCCCAGCACTTTGGGAGGCCTAAGCAGGCAGATCACTTGATGTCAGAAGTTCGAGACCAGCCTGGCCAACATGGCAAAACCCCGTCTCTACTAAAATTACTAACCAGGTGTGGTGGTGGATGCCTGTAATCCCAGCTACTCAGGAGGCTGAGGCAGGCGTGTCACTTGATCCCAGAAGGCAGAGGTTGCAGTGAGCTGAGACGGTGCTGCTGCACTCCAGCCTGAGAAAGAGAGACTCCATCTAAAAAAAATTAAAATAAATAAATAAATAAATAAATAAATAAATAAAAAGGTTGAATGTCCTCTCGTAAATGTAGACTGGGCCATCAGAAAATACACTTTCCATGATCATGGAGTCATAGAAGCACATGTTAGACACAACCTTATTTTCTAATTTGTTTATTTTTTTGAGACAGAGTCTCGCCCTGTCACCCAGGCTGGGGTGTAGCAGTGGCGTGATCTCGGCTCACTGCAACCTCCGCCTTCCAGGTTTAAGTGATTCTCCTGCCTCAGCCTCCCAAGTAGCTGGGATTACAGGCACATGCCACCACATCAGGCTAATTTTTGTATTTTTAGTAGAAATGGGTTTTCACCATGTTAGCCAGGCTGATGAGACACAACCTTATAATCAGCTGGTCCATCCGCCTGTGTTTAGAGACAGAAACCAAGGAAACAGCAGTGACTTTCCAAGGTCACAGAACTTGTTCTTCTGAATTAGATTCTAAAGTCACAGTGAACTGGGGATTTGCAAATAATAAAAACTGAGGTGCAAGAGCTTTTTTTAAAATAGCACTTTTTTTTTTTTTTTTTTTTAAAGAGACAGGGTCTCACTCTGTTGCCCAGGCTAGAGTGCAGTGGCATGATCACAGCTTACTGCATCCTCCTATTCCTGGCCACAAGTGATCCTCCAGTCTCAGCCTCCTCAGCATGTACCATCATGCCTAGCTAATTTTTATGTTATTTAATTTTATTTTTGAGACAGGGTCTCACTCTGTGTCCCAGGCTGGAGTGCAGTGGTGTGATCTTGGCTCACTGCAGCCTTGACCTCCCGGGCTCGAGCGATCCTCCCACCTCAGCCTCCCAAGTAGCTGGGACTAGAGGCATGCACAACTATGCCCAGCTGATTTTTGTATTATTATTATTTTTTTGTAGAGGTGGGGGTCTCACTATGTTGCCCAGACTGATCTTGAGCTCCTGGGCTCAAACAATCCACCTGCCTCAGCCTCCCAAAGTGCAGGGATTACAGGCATGAGCCACTGTGCCCCACCTCACGTTTTATTTTTAATTTTTTGTAGAGAAGGGGTTTTGTTGCTCAGTCTGGTCTGGAACTCCTGGTCAGCCTCAAGCAATCCTCCCACCTTAGCCTCCCAAAGCACTGGGAATACAGGTATAAACCATTGCTTATGGTCAAAAATAACACTTTCATTTATAATTTGCTCATCAGAAATTTGTCAAATCACACCTAGAACTGGGAACACCACTGAGCCTCTTCAGGGACTTAGAAATCAGGGAAACCCTTAATATGTGTGAATATACATTGGCCTGCATCCTGGCCAGGGAAGGCAAGTTGAAGTTTTCAGAGGATTTGTAGGTTGGATGTCATGATTGCCTTCTTCAGGGCTGTCATCTCTTGATGTCTTTTATATTCTTCTTCTCTTCTTCTACATCTCCCTTCTGCACTGAGTCAGGGCCCCTCTCGTGGAGCATCAACCTTCCCACAGAGAGTAAAGTGATCATAGTGGAGGCTTGTTCAAACTTCAACAATTCTAAAACCACAGGGCAACATTAACTTCCTCCGTTTCTCACCGGAAATCAACATGGCCACCACCACCGTGCCTCACCCTGCTCCTCCTGGATTGTAAATCAGGGCTTGTTCATTGTAAGCCACCAACTGCACGCTGTCTCAGTTGTCTGCCAACCCAGTTCTATCAGTGTGTTTTGAGGGATAGACTGTTGTAAGCTCCCTTTGACATGTATTTGTATTTGACTAGGTGGTTTGATTTCGTTAAGCGGTCTTCCTCTTTGTTATCCCTCCTGCCACAGTTCTTGGAGCTCATTACCCCTTTTCAGATTGTCATGGGCAGGCAAATTGCTGGTCTCCTCACCTTGCAAGGTCCTTTGCATAACCACAGTTTTCACTTGAAAAGATGATAGAGTTGCCAGATTGCAAGATCTGGAACATACTCTACATGATGCTATGCAGTATTTGGGATATACTTATGCCAAAACCTGTTCATTATTTCTGTGAAATTCAAGTTCAATTTGAATTAAATATTGGCACCTGTATTTTTATTTGTTAAATCTTGTCACCCTCAAATACAAACGCCTCTGTACCTCAAGGCATCAATGTGCAAATGGGGTTCATGCAACTCACAACCTAGACCTCCCTCTCTTTTATACCTTCAAAAATCAATGCTCTTTTACTGTGAAGAACTTTGGGAGAGAGGAAATCACAAGACACGCACAAGCAGATTACTACCCTCTTGTAGTAATAACATTTCATTTAAAAATTGATTTATTTTTCTTCTGACTTAAAAGCAAAATGAAAAAAAAAAGCAACAACAACAACCCAAAACCACAAACTCAGGCCTTTTCTCTGGACTTTCCTGCGCACGGGCTGATGTTAACTGCACTGAGCACCCTGGGAGCATTGGTCGAACTGCAGGCACTGGAACTGCTGTAGACCATGGACGGACAATGGCTCCCGTACGCACAGCATTCCAGTCTTGGGAGTGAAAATGGCCCTATGCAGCCTCACGGCCCATGGGTTTAGGCTGAACTTTGAGACCATTTCTTTTCATTCACACCTGGGATGGCCTAGCCCAAGTGAAACCAAGTGACCTGGACACCCTATCAGTGGCTGTGAAATCATAAGCCAAATTCCTCTGTGGCGAAGACTTTCTGTAAAAAATACCTTTAAGGCCTAGCCAGGCCCTAAATGAATAAATGAATAATCATTCATTATTGAGCAATGCTTTTTAATCAATGCCCTCTGTGAAAAGGAACTACCCCTCCCCACAAAACTTTTTTAAGAATCGAACCAGAATGGTTGAAGGGTAGTTTCATTCATTTTTTTTTAACAGATGAGTTCTTGCTGTGTTGCCCAGGCTAGTCTTAAACTCCTGGCCTCCAGTGATCCTCCTGCCTCAGCCTCGGCCGCTGAGCCAGGCTCGTTGACTTTTTACCTGCTTTTAGAACCTCAAACGGTAACTAACTTACCAAGTGATTAGCATAGCCAAGGTGAAATGTTAAATTTAATGCAGTGTCACATTGTTCTTCTAGATTCGTGGTTAGTGGGATTATCCAACAATCCCTCTCAAGTATTTCTAATCAAAATGATCAGCCTTCTGTACCCTGACTTTCCAGATTCTGTTCTAAGCTCATTAGATGAGAATTATTCCATCTAGGTCAGTCCATTTGTCTCTAGAAAAACAACTCATGGGAAGATAATGTTCCCCACCCCCTTCCTTGCGTTTTGGGCGAAGAATATTTAAGGCCCTTAAGTTAAATAATTCTGCCATGAAGCATGAAATATAAATACAGGTTAAAAAAATCATAAAAGAGAGACCATATGTCCAAGCAGGCAGCATGCACCTTGATGGGTGATGAATATGTTAAGATAAATCATGCCCAGATTGCAAGGTGTGGGGAGGCGTGGTGCACCGTCCAGATTGCCCTGCAAATCTGAGGGACTCTGGGAGTGCTGCTGGCTGAGAGCCTTCAGCTGTCTGTCCTCTCCAGAAATTGCTCTTGGCTGCAGAGATCCTCTTCCTTAAGGTCATGTCCTTTTGTAAGGGCAGTTGGTATCCGATGACTGTTCATTGCAGAGGTATTTTTAAAGGCTCAGACCCTGTGCCCCAAATCTTGACAACTCTGAAGGCCCACGGGGTCAGCTGAGGTCACCCTTTCTCCTGGGGTGTTAATCCCAAGAGAACTCCAGCAGGCGTCCTGCATGCTAACTTCCATCTCAGACCCTGTTTTCCCAGGAATCAACCTGTAACTGGGGATATCAAGGATATTTCGACATGGCCTGCTACAGTGGCTCACACCTGCAATTCCAACACTTTGGGAGGCTGAGGCGGGAGGATGGCTTGAGCCCAGGAGTTTGAGACCAGCCTGAGCAACACAGGGAGACCCTGCCTCTACAAATAATTTAAAACAATTAATTTCAAAAGGGATATTACAAGAAAGCAGATGTTAAGATGGGATTCTGCAGCTGAGTCACCTGTGTTTCTGGTTGGCCATGAGGACTTCATAACTGCTGGTAGGGGAGGCACAGCCTAGCCCTGGTAAAAGGCAGCGGTGCAATTGTTAAAACTTCTGCCAGTAGTGAATTTGGATGGCAAATGAGTGGAGGGGAATACAGTAGCCATTGAAATGTATTAGACATTTGAGAAACATGGGGAGAATGAAGGACAGTGGAACTGGATGACTGTTGCAGGGGCAACTGCTGCTTTGAAAGATGAAAGGCTGACAGTGAAGGCACCAATGACCAGCTAGGTATGAAAACCAGAGAACTTCTTGGCAAGATATAAGGGAATCCCCATCTTCAGTCACCAGAGGACAGAAAAAGCTGAGGATCAGGCCCAGTTTTTAATCATAAGAGTAGCGGAATTCTACAAAGTGTTGAACTCTCATCCTAGGTAGGTCTGCTTTGCCCAGGTCAGGGCTCTGATGAGTAGAAAGTGGAACCTGGACATATGAGATTGAAACGCACGCATCAATGTACTTGAAAATCCCGATTCCCCAGAACCCTTTGAGCCGAGGGAATGGCTCCCTCCTCCATACTAAGGGCTAGCACCCACCCCATTTATTTGAACACAGTGCAGCGGCCATGTCCCTGCAAGACAGCAGGCACCCTCTTCAGGGTCTGCCCTTACCTGCCCTCTTAACCATTAGGTCAGTAACTATATTCTATAACCCACCTGGGGAGGTGCAGGGCCTGTGACGGGAGAGAAAGGACGATGCACTGAAAGGGCTGCAGGGTCAAGCTTATCTCAGTGGGCAGGAGCCGGCGGAGTGCAGACAGGAGCCGGCGGAGTGCGGGCAGGAGCCGGCGGAGTGCGGGCAGG
>NW_016804791.1:687548-690559 GCF_001698545.2 Rhinopithecus bieti | reverse complement strand
CNGNCAGGAGCCGGCGGAGTGCGGGCAGGAGCCGGCGGAGTGCGGGCAGGGCTGGGCTCTGAGAGCGCAGAGTCAGGGAGTGGGGTTAGGGTGGGAGGTTGGGGGCTGTGCTGTTTTTTCTTACTTTCTGTACTCTGAATGCTCTGGCATTTGGCGTCTTCATTCTGGACAGGCTCCCAGGGCCAGCTAATTCCTAGAGATAGCAAGCAACCTCCCTGTGAACATGCATTTGATATACAAACCAGCCAATCCAGAGCCACAGTCCCAGCCATCTCTTTTATCAGACTCTCACACACCAGCCTGGCATGGTGGTGCGTGCCTGCAGTCCCAGGTACTTGGGAGGCTGAGGCAGGAGGATCCCTTGAGCCCAGGAGTTTGAGGCTGCCATATGCTCTGATTGTGCCTGTGACTAGCCACTGCATTCCAGCTTGGGCAACATAGTGAGACCCTGTCTCAAATAAATAAAATAAAATAAAATAAAAAAACTCTCACACACCAAGCTAATATTCCCCTAGCCCTAAATTGCCCCAGGGCAGTCACTGGACAAATGGGGATCACCCCCGTAGCCCAGAGCCAGCTGAAATTATTCAGACTATCCAACACTATACTTACTTGGCATACTTACCCTGCCTCGCCCATGCTTCCCTGAGAAAACCCCAAGAAAGGCTCTGGGCCTGCTCTCCCTCTTCTTCTTACCACTCCTGAGCATCCCTGGTCCTTCCCTACTGGCCCCGCATGGTGTGCTGCACCCCCTGTTTCAGGGATGTGTGAGTATGAACTTCCTTCAGGACAGTCATTTCCATGTCTGCTGTCCCACCGTACCTGAATAAAACAGATCCTCGGTACATTTTTAACACAGGGGTGGAGTGCAGAGCTGGGCAAGGGAAATTTGATGGATATGAGAACATTCTCTTAGGATACAAGATTTAATACTCTGGCAAGGATCCCAGGATGAAGAACAACTGTGTTGCTAGTGTGGCTTCTGGGAGGCTGGAGAAAGCAATGATCCATGTCAAACCAAGTCAATGTGCCAGAACTATTGTGGCACGCGGTGGAAGAAGAGATCACAAAGGTCAGAGAAGTGGGTATACTAGAGCATATTCGCACTATGTGAGGCTGGAAAATTCACCAGATTTTCTGCAGGAGAGTCTGAAGTACATGCCACTTCCTGAAGTGATCAGGAATGAACTGGGTAGAGGGACACCAGCATTGTTGAAGTCTGGCGAGTCTCAGTGGTTCAGCTGTTCTCGATAGACCAGCACTGATGGTAATTATAGAACTGGGATCTCTGTGACAACAGGGATGATCGGATCCCCAAATAATAGGGATCAGGTGGTTACACTTTGCTGTCAGAAGTGAGGGGGCACAATGGTTATAGCGAGTGGCAAGATCAGAAGGTCAGCTAAAGGACCAAGTTCACACAGGGCTTTGGAGATGCTTCATAGACGTGGTGTTCCCAGGGCGCTTTGGAGGGCCATCACGTGGACGAGCACTGATCAACTTATATAAGCAAAAATTAAAGGATGGATGAGGGCAGCTGCCATAATACAAATACATGATTCCAAGCAGGCCATGGTGGTGCATGCCTGTAATCCCAGCACTTTGGGTGGCCGAGGTGGGAGGACTGCTTGAGGCTAGCAGTTCGAGATCAGCCTGGTCAACATAGTGAGACCCTATCTCTACAAAAAATTAAAAAAAATTAGCCAGGTGTGGTGACACACACCTGTAGTCCTAGTTACTTAGGAGGCTGAGGCAGAGGATCCCTTGAGCCCAGAAATTCGAGGCTGCAGTGAGCTACGATTGTACCACAGCACTTTGCCCTGGGTGACAAAGCAAGACTCTATCTCTAAAAAAAACTATAAAAAATAATTAAAAAGTTACAATCCCTTGTTCTTTTGGGGTGGGGGGGCTGAGATATTTTTCAAGCCCAGTATCCAATGACCGAAGAAGAGGCTGGATCCTCAAGAGGAGAAGCCCAGTAGCACCAGGGCTGTAAGTAGTAATGTTTGCCCGAGGCTTTCCCATTGATCCTTACGGTTACTTTCTTACATAACGACATTGCTGATCCTCAGAGCCATGACACACCCCTGTGAGAATGGAAGCAAGTGGGGTTCAGACAGTGAATGCAATTCTGGCCCATGTCTGGCTCACATTGATTCCACTGGGCCTACTGACTCATCTGGTGGGCACTGCTCCAGAACCTGAATATGCAATTCATGTAGAATCAATCTACATTGATTCCTTGGCCTTGGTGGTAAGATCTGTCGCAATTAAGAAGAAAAAGGGAGAGTCTTTGAAACTCCCCCATCAGCACCAATTATTGTCATTTAAAAAACCATCCAGAATAATAGCCATACTGGCCAGTTTTTCCAGCACTGTCATAAGGAGGGAAGGAAGCCTGGGACAGCCACACACCCAAAGTCCTTTCATAGCCCACCAGGAAGGGGAGTGTTGCAACTTGGAAATAAGCAGGTGAGATACAAACAGGAAAATAAGCCTCCCTTAGTGCCCCTACAGAGACCCTCTCCAAGCTTCAGGGCCCCCGGGTCACCCTCCGCCAGGCCAAGCTGCTGTGCCGTGAGCTCCTGGACCACATGATCTGGCTCATGACACATATGCTGTGTCACTGGTATGGATTGTTGAACAAACTTGAGTTAGATATTGAACACCACTGATTTTAAAACATAAGGGATTGGATTATGTAAGACATAAACAATAGGCTGGACACAGTGGCTCACACCTGTAATCCCAGCACTTTGGGAGACCAAGATGGGTGGATCACTTGAGGTCAGGAGTTCGAGACCAGCCTGACGCAACATGGTGAAACCCCGTCTCTACTAAAAATACAAAAATAGCTGGGCATGGTGGCGCACATCTGTAATCCCAGCTACTTGGGAGGCTGAGGCAGGAGAATCACTTGAACCCAGGAGGCGGAGGTTGCGGTGAGCCGAGATTGAGCCATTGCACTTCAGCCTGGGCAACAAGAAAAAAACTGTCTCAAAAAAAAAAAA
>NW_016804791.1:655189-687314 GCF_001698545.2 Rhinopithecus bieti | reverse complement strand
AAAAAATATATATATATATATATAAAACAGTTCAGTGAGAATTATGGCCCTGAAATAGATGAAGCCTTCAAATGCAGAGCAAAGGTTCTGAAGCATCCAAGATGCTGTGGGGCCATCGTGTGAGCCAGGCTGAGGAAAAAAGTAGACAACCAGAGGAAATATAGTCAGAGGAACAGTCAGAGGAAAAACCTCTTCCATGTCATCAGCTCTGAGCTTCCAACACCCCTGAGACCACCTTCCTTTACAGACAGTGTCAAAGCCAATCACTGTATGAGAGGAGGAAGAGAAGGGAAAGGAAATCAGGGCGTGCTAATAAAGGGACTGTGGAGCTTGAGGAAAGACCAAGGGTCAAAGGTAAATGTAAGAAAAAACAGGCCGGATGAAGTGACTCATGCCTGTAATCCCAGCACTTTGGGAGGTCGAGGCAGGTGGACTGCTTGAGCCCAGGAGTTCGAGACCAGCCTTGACAACATGGTGAAAACCCATTTCTACAAAAAATACCAACATTAGCCGGCTATGGTGATGTACTCCTCTAGTTTCAGCGATACAGAAGGGCTGGGCTTCTGGCTAAACCCCAGCCTTAAGCCTGGAACTGTGGCCCTAAGTGAAAACAGCTGATCCCATTTTTCTGCCCAAATGTGGCTTTTTGGGCCTCCCCTCCGCCCCTATCCTGTGTCTATAAAAGGCTTCAGCTGGCAGAGCAACACAAATGGCTGAGTGTCGCGGATCCAAGCAGCTGAATGTTGGGGATACAAGCAGTTGAGCGGTGAGCAGAGAAGCAACTGAGCACCAGAGACTACAGATAGATGTGGCCAACTTCAGACAGTGTGGCCTCAGAGAGGGGCCCAGCCAAAGACGGCAGAGCTTCAGGAAAAGGTCACTTTCGCACGCCCTTTCCAGCCTCCCTTTCTGCTCAGAGCCGCCCACTGTTCAATAAAGTCTTCCGCATTCATCACCTTTCAAACACTTCTTGTGACCTGATTCTTCCTGGACACGGGATAAGAACTTGGGTGCCAAGAGGACAGGGGCTGCCACCCTGACCCTCCACTGAGCTGGTTGGCACTTGGCTGTCCCCAGACGGCAGAACTGAAAGAGCAATTGGTTGTAACATGCTTGGACGCTGCTGCAGGGCCTGCACAGAGCATGCTGCTGCCAGAGAGGAGCGACCAGCTGGCTCCAGAGTTCGTTCTCTCTAGTTCCTGCACTCACTCACTCACATGCCACCTCCCATGAGAAGTGGCCAGCGGTGGGCTGAGTGAAACAAGCCACCCCAGTTCCTGCCTGCAAAGGGAGTGAAGGGAACAATCCCATCTCACCAGCTCTCAGGAGGCTGAGGTGGAAGGATCGCCTAAGCCCAGGAGGTTGAGGCTGCAGTGAGCCATGATTGTGCCACCACACTCCAGCCTGCATGACAGAGCAAGACCCTGTCTCAGTAAAACAAACGAATTTAAAAAAGTGAAATCTAAAAAATAAAATAAATAATCTACTAAATCTGAAAGGTAATGAAAAATATAAGATGAAATGCCTTAGATTTAAAGTGGAAGAAATAAAAGGTGAAAGCTTTCATTAGCTAAATTAAAAGCTTGAAACGTGAGGAGACAGATTTTAGATTGAGATTAGAAATATATGTAATAGGCAAAAAGGAATTGCACTTTACTTTATTTGATAGGAATAAAAAGAATAGAAAGCTGAACGTGGTGGCTCATACCTGTAATCCCAGCACTTTGGGAGGCTGAGGCAGGAGGATTGCTTGAGCCCACTAGTTTGAGATCAGCATGGGCAATATAGTGAGTCCCTGTTTCTACAAAAAATTAAAAATTAGCCAGGCATGGTGATGCACACCTGTAGTCCTAGCTACACAGCAGGCTGAGGTGAGAGGATTGCTTGAGCCCTTGAGGTCAAGGCTGCGGTGAGCCATGTTTGTGCCACTGTACTCCAGCCTGGGCAACAGAGTGAGACAGTGTCTCAAAAAGAAGAAGGAGAAGGAGAAAAAGAAGGAGAAGGAGCAGAAGAGGAAGAGGGAAGAGGGAAAAAGGAAGATGGAAGAAAGAGAAGAAAAAAGAAAACCAGGAAAGATAGAGTAAGAGTGATAAGGCTAAACATAACTCTAAAGTTGAATTTAAAAATAAAAATCTGAAGGCATTCAACACACAGGGCAATGGGCAGTCCTCAGAACTATGCATGGCTGTGGATTTCTCCAGAGTCGACAGTCCTAGCCCTGGGAGCTCAGCACTGGGTTCTTGGTTCTACGACATGGACAAGACTTCCAATCCTCCATTTGACTTGAACAAAGCCTCTCATAGTCACGACCGGTTTCTAGATCAGTTCCCTCTGCACAGGTATCTTATCCACCCCAAATCAACACTCAAAGCTCCTGAAGAGCAATGAAAATGACAAAGAACAAGGCATTTAGATAAAAAGTCTGAGAGCTCTCACTCTCTACTCATTCGAGGAGGGCCACCCCCAATCTGCGGGGACACAGGGACCACACAAGGACAGTGGCAGAACCTGTGGATTTGCAAACATTTGAAATCTTGCCTTGTTCTCTCCCAAATGTTTCCCAATGAAAATCTTCAAATAATTTCAATAACAGGTTTAAAAAAATCTACACAGGCCAGGCAAGGCGGCTCACGCCTGTAATCCCAGCACTTAGGGAGGCCGAGGCGGGTGAATCACAAGGTCAAGAGATTGAGACCATCCTAGCCAACACAGTGAAACCCTGTCTCTACTAAAAATACAAAAAGTAGCTGGGCGTGGTGGCGGGTGCCTGTAATCCCAGTTACTTGAGAGGCTGAGGCAGGAGAATTGCTTGAATCCAGGGGGTGGAGGTTGCAGTGAGCTGAGATCGCACCACTGCACTCTAGCCTGGTGACAGAGCGAGACACCATCTCAAGCAAACAAACAAATAAACAAACACAAAACTACGTAATTTTTTTGAAATAATTTATGTTTTTTGAGACAGGGTCTCACTCTGCGTCACCCAGGCTGGAGTGCAGTGGTGCAATCATGGCTCACTGCTGCAGCCTCAACCTCCTGGGCTCATCCTTCCACCTCATTTTCCCGAGTAGCTGGAACCACAGGCACAGGCCACCACAGTTGGGTAATTTTTTTTTTTTTTTTTTGTATTTTTTGTAGAGACAAGGTTTCACCATGTTGTCCAGGTTGATCTCAAACTCCTGGGCTCAAGCAATCCTCTCACCTCAGACTCCGAAAGTGCTGGGATTATGGAAATAAGCCACCACACTCAGTCTGTTTTGAAATAGTTTTAAGTGTACAGAAAAGTTGCGAGAACAGTATTGTTAAATAAAATGTATAGGAGGCCATATGGTTTGGACTGAGCTCCTGTGCTAGACCCAATGACCAAACCAAAACAGAGTCCTTCACGTTGAAGCGCCACATCGCCAAGCTGAAATTAAGTTGTCTATCTGACCTTCTGAGAAATCAGGAGTGAGAGCGATCATAGCCAAACCCCCAGACACTTTAGTTGGCATGACAAGGAAGCCTCCCTACTTTAATCTTTACAAGGAAAGTAAGTCTGAAACAACCAATTCACTTTTGTTGTGTGTCTGCTTTCCTTAGCCCTTTTCTGTCTATAAAGCCAACTTCCTCTGCTCTGCTGTATTCATCCGTTCTCATACTGCTAATGAAGACATACCTGAGACTTGGTAATTTATAAAGAAAAACAGGTTTCATGGACTCACAGCTCCACATGGCTGAGGAGGCCTCACCATCATGGTGCAAAGTAAAGGAGGAACAAAAGCACATCTTACATGGCAGCAGGCAAAAGAGTGTGTGCAGGGGGAGCTGCCCTTTATAAAACCATCAGATCTCGTGAGACTTATTCACTGTCACGAGAACAGCACGGGAAAACACGCCCCCATGATTCAATTACCTCCCACTGGGTCCCTCCGACAACACATGGGAATTATGGGAGCTACAATTCAAGATAAGATTTGGGTGGGGACACAGCCAAACCATAATATCTGCTTATTGGAGCACTCATTCTATTATATAGAATGAGGTGTAGCTGGATTTTAGAATCGTACATAAAAGCCAGTTAAGATCTTTAAACTAAATTTGTTGTAATTTTGTCTTTCAACAGTACACAAAGAACTCTTGAATCCCCTTTTATCATTTTCTGAACCTTTTGAGAGCAAGCTGCAATCATAGTGTCCAGCACCTCTAAACACTCCAGAAAATATTTTTAGATATAACCCTGTAATAGCTGAATAGTGTTCCCCTCAAATTCACATCTCCTGAAACCTCACAATGTGACCTTATTTTGAAATAGGGTCATTACAGATGTAATGAAGGATCTCCAATTGAATTCATCCAAGGATTAGGGTGGACCCTAAATCCCATAGAGTGGTGTCCTCATAAGAAAAGGTGAAGACAAAGAGAGAGACAGAGACACACAGATACCCACGTGAAGACGGAAGCAGAGACTGGGGATCTGCTGCCACAAACCAAGACACCCCAAGTATTGCCAGCAACCACCAGAAGCAAGGAGAGAGGCATGGGACGGTTTCTCCATCAGGTCTCCAGAAGGAACCAAGCTTACTGACACCCTGATTTTGGACTTCTAGCCTCCAGAACTTCAAGAGAACACATTTCTGTTGTTTAAAGCCACGTGGTTTGTGATAATTTGTTATGACAGTGCTAGAAAACTTATACGAACCCTCCAAGGCAGAAATAAACATGAGCACAACACTGCTAACCAATCCACAGACCCCATTCAAATTTTGCTGGCTCAGCTCACCATGTCTCTTTTCCCTCTCAGGGTCCAGGAGCATGCAATACATTTAGTTGTCACATGTCCAAATAGAAGGAAGGAGATTTCCTTCAATATGGAAAAATTTCTTAGTCTTTCCCTGTCTTCCACATCCTTCAGTTTTTTGTTTTTGTTTTTATTTTGAAACAGAGTCTCACCCTGTCACCCAGGCTGGAATACAGTGGGGTGATCATGGCTCACTACAGCCTTGACCTCCCTGGGCTCAGGTGATCCTCCTACCTCAGCCTCCCGAGTATCTGGGACGACAGGCATGTGCCACCATACCTGGCTAATTTTTGTATCTTTTTTAGAGACAGGGTTTCAAGTTGCTCAGGTTGGTCTCGAACTCCTGGGCTCAAGTGATCTGCCCACCTTGGCCTCCCAAAGAGCTGGGATTATAGGCATGAGCCACTGCAACTGGCCCCACATCCTTCAGTTTTTAAGAGTGCAGGCCTTTTGTTCTGTAGGATGGCCCTAGACCTGGTTCCATCTGATATTTCATTTTGGTCAGACCTCGCCATGAGTTCTTGACAGGAAAATGATGGACAGGATCCTGGGCTCGGCACATTACAGCACATGATGTGGTCTTGTCTCGTCGCTGGTGATGTTAATCTTGATTGCTTGGTCATGTTGGTGTCTTCCATGTTTCTCCTCCATGGAGTCACCATTTTCACCTTTGCAATTGATAAGCATTTTGTGGGGAGATTTTCTAAAATTATGCTAAAATCCTGATCCTTAACAACTTCCACCCATCAGCCTTAATATTTGTGGATGATCCCTATCTGAATAAATTATAACCATGTTAGTGTCATATGGTGGTTTGCTATTTTCATCATGCCTTCTACATTAATTACTTGGCATTCTACTGTAAGAAAGAACTTTCACTCCTTCCTCCATTTATTTACTTATTTATTCATTTATTTAGTAGTATGAATTTCAATTTAATTTAACTGGTTAAAAACCATGCTTGTTCTCTGTGAAGGTGTATATAACGTTATTATCTTTATCAGAGCAGAAATAGTTTTGACCTTCTCAAGAAAGTATACAAGCAGTATAGAAATAAGATAATTACACTTGCTTAACATACCTTATTTTCATCCAAATAAACATGAAAAGAATCCAACATGATATTTGAAATTCTACTCTAGGATATTTTACTAGAAAAAATAGAATCTTTTGTTTTTGGTAATGTTCGTTCACATCACAAAACTACTGAGAAGCGAAACATTTCTAAGGTCACATTAGAACATTGTAATTCACATTTGTGTTAGAATGATGGTTACCAGAGTCTGGGAAGGGTAGTGGAGGAGTAGAAGGTGGATGGTTATTGGGTATGAAAATATAGTTAGAGACAATGAATAAGATCTAGTATTTGATAGCACAACAGGGTAACTACAGCCAACAATAATTTATTGTACATTTAAAAATAACTCTAAGACTATGATTAGATTGTTTGTAACACAAATAAAGGATAAATGCTTGAAGTGATAGATACCCCATTTATCCTGATGTGATTATTACACAGTGTATGCTTGTATCAAAATATCTCATGCACATCACACATATATATGCCTACTATGTACTCACAAAATTAAAATTATAAAATAATAATTAAAAAAACAAAATTTTAAATATTTCTTTTATAAATTCCCTTTCACAAATCTTTTCATGACTTACACAGATGATCTATGAAAAGCTTGGACTTTCTCACTTGTCCTAAGCATCCCTTTTTTTTAAACAATCAGTTATTTTTCTTTAGGACACTAATTTATGACAAAAGATCCTTTCTCATATAAAATTTCTCTTCTTTATAACCTTCCTTAACCAAAGTACCTCTTTACCTTTGTAACCTTTGAATTAGACAAAAGTCATTTTCCTTCTGTTAGGAATTTACAGTTTGTACTGCATGTTGTTGTATGCGTCCTGTGAAGGGGAAGCAAATGAGAAGGTTATCTACATACTGTAGAAGTTGTTCCCCCTCAAGAGATTGCTCGGTTAGATTTTTGCTAGGGCTCATCCAAATAAGCGTGGGCTATTTTTAAACCCCTGAAGTAGGATGGTACAGGTTGAAGTTAAGACTTAGGTAGCTTTTTGGGAGAAATAGGGCTATTGGAGAGGAAGGCAAATTCAGAGGTTGGGTACATAGTAAGCAGCCACCCATTTTGGAAAGTATATTTTTGCCCCAAAGGGGAGTGAATCTTCTCTTTTAGAGGGAGGGGGTGACATTTGCCTTGTTACCTGACAGGATTTGGAGAAGAGTTGCTTAGAGAAGGAGATTAGCATAGACTAGGCAGCTCTCGAACCCAAAAGGGAAATTTATAATTTTACTTGTTACCTCTAGAGTTGTCCTTGGCGTTGTCATGCTGATGGCAATGTCTGACTTAGAAGCCAGCCAGAGCAGAGAGCTCCTGCAGCTCAAGGCCATCAGGGATTGGGATCCGGTCCTGGGGGTGCTTCAGCTCTCAGGGCAGTTCCTTTCCAGTGGCAGAGCTGTGGCAAAGGGGCAAGCTGTGCCGGGCTTTTTCCCATTTATCTCATTGGGGCAGTTTGCCTTCCAGTGGCCTGGTTTCCCACACCAATGGCAGTTACCTGAAGGACTGTCCTTAGGGCAACCTGGAGTGGGCTGGCGGTCCCTGCATTTCCCCTTCTCCTTAGCCCTGTCCTCCTTATTCTGCTGTTGGTTACAAAGGACTGAGGAGGCTGATTGGAGGATTTCCTACATAGGGCACTAGGTTCTAAGGCTGACTTTTGTAATTTTCTCTCAGTTCGTTTTGAGGCCAAATGGTATTACAAAGGAAAACTCGTTTTCTGTTTTTAGATTTGAAGAGGATCAAACTTTTCCCGGTTCTTGAGGATACAACCAGGGGCATGTCGCGTGGTATGAAGATGTGATTACCCATTTGTGAAGAGAGAACAGAGGAGAAAAAAAGGAAACAGGAGAAAGAAGGTGTCCCCTCTTACTTCTCTGTCCTGAACAGGGCATCCCCCATTCGTCCTTAGGGTCTAGAATAAACCAGTCTTACCATGTCCCCTTAACCTTCATCCCATCTTGTCACAATTACCCACTTGAGAACAGAGGAAATACGGGCCTGAACCAAGAACCCCCTGTTCATCCTTGGGGTTCCGGAATGAACTGGTCTTACTGTGCACCCCTAACGTTGCCTTCATCTCTGTTCTAATGGTAATGGTCACCTGGAAGAAGCCTTCATCTCTGTCCTGGGGGTCTCTTGCACCTGCAGGCTTGAGCCAGCCTAGATCCTTGTCTCCATGACCTTACAGTGACTCTCGCCCGGAGCATTCTACAACAAACTGGTTATCTCTTTTCTCAAATTTCCATTTCCCATGTTCTTTCAGTAGATGAGACGCCTGTTTTTCAGCTAACTGCCTCCCTTTGAATATGACCTTGAAGATCTTGATGCATATTGAGACGGGCGTGGAAGCGATTAGAGAAATGGAGGCTACAGGAAGAAGTGGGAGGAAGCGAGAGGGATGCTCATGGAAGGCCTTTTCTTGCAAAAACAGCAGCCCTTAGATTTGAGAGGGCAACGTTTATTTACTCTATTGACACAGAAGAAGTTGTGGAAGACTTGGAGCTTGGTAGTAGGAACTCACAAATGGCAATGGAAGAATTTTTCCTCCTGCCAAAGGGATGCTAACCAAACACACACACACACACACACACACACACACACACACACACACACACACACACACTCAAGTAGGTGGAGTCCTTAAAGGGCCACAGAGTGAGGTCCTATGCAGGTGCACAAACTGCTTCAAAACCCACCAGAAAACTAGGTCCTGGGGCATAACAGGAACAAGAAGTGTACGGTAAGGTCATCGGGAGCTGTCAGAGCTGGGGTTCCGATTAGTGTCCATCCCAGCAATGTGCGAACAGACAGGGGAAAAGTTGGAGGTCATCCTAGCTAGCGGGGTAAAAAAGTACAAATCTCAGGGGACATCCACAAGGGAGCCTGTGGCTTTGCTGCCCAGCAAGTGCAGCAAGAGCCGCAGATGCACGAATAAGAGGGAGTGTGTGTATGTAAGGCAGAGAAGGAAGTTATGCAGTATGCAAAGTGAAACCAGGGAAAAGGCAGACTTGCCCCGGAGGCAGATAGCCTTGTGGGTGCACAAGGCCATTTCAAAACACACACGGAGAAAACAGAATAGGCAGTGCAGGTTTTTGGGAAACAGCTGATTTTAATTGAAAAAGCAGAGGAAATCCCAGATATTGCACGGTCCCTAGGCTTTAGCCCTACCACTCTCACCAAGGCCATTAGCATCTCAGGTCTACTTGGTGCAGACTCCAAGTTCCTCCTCACCTCCATGAGCCACCTGTCAGGGTGAGCTGAGGGATCAACCGGGGGAAGCACAGCCACTGTGGCTGAGAGGAATACTTCTGGGGGTTGGTTAGTAAGCAGGAGAGCAAGAGGGAGAAGAAAACTGCATTTAGGGGTCGAACACCTCCAGTCAAAGAAGGCAAGGCAAAGAGGGGTCTTACCACTAGGGAACATATCCAAGTCACAGCACCAAAGTATGTTAGCAGCAGCAAATCTGCACGGGTCTGCAGCAACCTCAATTCTCGCTTCCTTGGTTTCCTTAGAAGAAAGAATTCAACTGAGGGGCATAAGGCAGAAAGAGAGAGAGAGAGAGAAAGAGAGAGAGAGAGAGAGAGAGTGCTCAAGGCAAGTTTCAGAGCAGGAGTAAAAGTTTATTAAAAAGTTTTAAAGCAGGAACAAAAGGAAATAAAGTATGCTTGGAAGAGGGCCAAGCAGGCAACTAGAGACATGTGAGTGCACAGTGTAACCTTTGACTTGGGGCTTTTTACGCTGGCGTGCTTCCGACGGGGGCTGTATCCCTTCTCCCCTGATTCTCCCCTTGGGGTGGGCTGTCTGCACCTGGGAGGGCCGTGTGCACAGTGTGTTTACTGATGCTGTGTGCATGCTCACCTGAGGAGCTCTTCCCTTACCAATCCAGTGTTCCTAGAAGAAGGTCATAGACCAGTTAGACCCCACCACTTGCCTCTCAGAGCACACGCTTGAGCTCACCCACTCGACTCCTGAGATCTTACTGGGAAGCTGCTGGTCACCAGTTTCAGGTATTTTGTATCTCTTGGGAGACTGCCTTTCCCTGATGACACAGCTGTGACCAATTATTATCTTCGAGAGACAGTGTAACAACTGCCTGGTCGTCACCTGATGGTTGTCTGACATCTCAGGTCATGGGGCCATGGTGGGGACGTGCCCTCTCTGCCCTGCTCATGTCTGACTAACTGCCTCCCGTAACACACCACACCCGGCTCTGTCCACATCATTCTTGAGCAATGTCTTCCCTTTCTAGTACAATCAGATATTTCAGGCTTACCTAGTTCCTGCACTGTCCCAGGAATCAGTTATTTCCTGGTTCCTTTCAGTGCAGAATGACATTTAGAAACCACGTGCTCATTGCTGCTGGGATGATATTGCTTCTAGGCTTGCTTGGCTGATAGAGCTAAGATTTGTTTGTAAGTATGTGTATGTGTGTGTGTGTGTGTGTGTGTGTGTGTGTGTATACATCTCTATATATGTACTCATATAGTTATATCTGTAGAGATATATTTATATTTTTGTATTTATGTATTTTTAAATTACGAGTTCATAATGTACTTCCGATTACAATTCAATACCTTAAGGTTATTTCCATTCTTCCCCCTTCTCTTCTGGCCACTGCTCTAACCTAGCCCCCATGGTCCTCTCTACATTTACTTGTTCAATTTGCTTGTTTGCTCCATGGAACCGTGCAGCACCGGCTCATGGAATACCTCCCACCACCTCTGCACAGCTCAGCCCCGGCCACACTGACATCTCTCAGAAAGGGATAGAGGGGAAGAAAAAGCTCAGAAGTAGTTTAGAAGAAAAACATGGAAAAGATAGGGTAAGTCGACTTCACTCTCTTGGAAGCTGATTGCAGAATGTGAACTTTGATTTTGTAGCACATCCTTTGCCTTTAATGGAAGAATGAAGTTGTTACATGATATTCAGTCCGAAGAAGAGAGGCCTGTGTTTCCCCTGGTTCCACTAGAACAGCCTCAACTGAGTAAAACCAAATAGAATAAGGCAGTGGACTGGAATGGGAAGAAACAAGGAGAATACAAGTAAATCATATGGAAATAAAATGAAGATTTTAAAATGAGGCAGATGTGAGGGAAGTCAAGGGTCAGAGTGGCAGAGCAAAGAATCTGAGCCTGGCTTTTCAGAAAGTCCTTCAGGCATGATTCTTCCCAGTGCCACCTCCTGACCATTTGCTTGTGGCAAGTTTCCTTTCCCACCTTAAATCTGACTTCTGAGTGGCCACACCCCCTCCAGGGCCCAGACTTTCCTTTTCCCAGTAGGGATCTCCTGCCTTGGCCCGATCCACATCCTGGCCCCTCCCTGCAGACCCAGATCCAACCCTTTTTTCTTTTATCCTCAGGGCTCCCCCTCCTTTATTTAACCCTTTGGATTTCCTCTCCCTAGTCTTTTATTTTATTTTTATGTTTATTATTTATTTATTTATTTATTTTTGAGACAGAGTCCCACTCTTTTGCCCAGGCTGGAGTGCAGTGGCGCGATCTTGGCTCACTGCAACCTCTGCGTCCCGGGTTCAAGCGATTATCCTGCCTCAGCCTCCCAAGTAGCTGGGATTACAGGTGCCCGCCACTATGCCCAGCTAATTTTTCAACTTTTAGTAGAGACAGGGTTTCACCATGTTGGTCAGGCTGGTCTCGAACTCCTGACCTCAGGCGATCCACCTGCCTCGGCCTCCCAAAGTGCTGGGATTACAGGCGTGAGCCACTGCGCCTGGCCTCCCTAGACTTTTAGGAAGTGGAACTCTGCCCAGTGCTGTAGGAAGCAAGGGGAATCTGCAGTCAGGCAACCCTGGGATTTTAAATCCTACTTTTTCTACTTTCTAGCTGTGTGTCCTTGGGCAGATTATTCTTTGAGCATCTATTTCATCCCCTTTAAAACATGCGTAACAATATAAACCACACAGGGTTGCAGCGAGTGTCAAGTGAGTGAGCAAAGAAGCTCTTCCTTTCTTATGAAAATCAGGATGACCATCTTGGGCTCCTTTTAAATTCCCATTCCTCCAGAAGCAAAGGTCCAGTGCAGATTTGGCAAAGACTCAGAGAAATGACCTTGCTTTTCTACACTGAGAAACTTCCTTAAGAAAACATTAGATATCAGGGAGGAGGTAAAGCCAAGGGCAAGAGAAAGTGCAGCCACAATAAACTTCCCAGGAGTTTGTAACCTGGAGAACGCTGATAAGGAACAGAGTTTACCCCTTGTCGAAAGAAGAAACAAATAACTTAGTATTACAGGAATTCCATACTTCAGTATGTCATTAAGTGGATTCTGGCAGAAAGAATTTGGGATTCTGGAGTCTAATCCTTATTCTGAAAACTGCTTCATTTCAATTTCTAGTTTTCCTTACGTGTTAATGCCTAGGTTGTGTTGTAAATCACAGGATCTTTAGTAAAATTTAAAAAGTACTGGAAAAACCTGGGCAGGCTAACAGGGCAGGCTCTGACTGCCATTGTCACCTGTGACACCCTGTCTCTAGTCTGGGGACACATTCTCTCTCTCTTTCTCTCTCTCTCTTTTTTTTTTTTTTTTTTTTTTGAGATGGAGTCTCACTGTCACCCAGGCTGGAGTACAGTGGCACAATCTTGGCTCACTGCAACGTCCACTTCCCGGGTTCAAGCAATTCTCCTGCCTCAGCCTCCTGAATAGCTGGGACTACAGGTGCTCAACACCACGACTGGCTAATTTTTGTATTTTTGATAGAGACAGGGTTTCACCATGTTGGCCAGTCTGGTCTCGAATTGCCAGCCTCAGGTGATCTGCCCACCTCAGCCTCCCAACGTGCTGGGATTACAGGCATGAGCCACTGTGCTAGCGACACATTCTCTTTCCTGTGTGGTGGTTTTCACTTGAAGCAAGAACCAGTTCTCCACCTTCCCCTGAGAAATGACAAGCCTGTGTTTTGGCAAATATGTTGGTTTGCAAATCTGCTGCAAAACAGATTTCTGTGGTGGTGGTGGGGTGGGGGCTCCCCAGCCTATCCTGGGAGGTTTTATTACAAAAACAACTAATTCAAGAACCTCCTTTTAAGCCAGCCTCTCCCCAGGAAGGACATGGAGGGCCAGGCTAGTCCTAGAGTCTCTAGCAGGGTCACTTCCCTGAAGTTTTGTTCCTTGCTGGCTTAGCCCTAATAAACAGACCACTCTTCCTGTAGCACTAAAGTCACTCGATGACTTTCTGTTTCAGATACGGTTTCAGAAGGATTTTGTCAGCTTTCTGTAAACTGCGTCTGTAATTGAGGCCGGCCGCCTCCAGGTGGCACCAGTGTGCCGTCCCACGCTGAGTCTGCTCTGAGAATCAAGACGTTTCACTCCCGCCTAATTCATTTGAGGAACTACTGCCAAGATGCATCTTCCTAATGATTTCTCTGCTCACAGCCCTTCAGAGGCTTCCTGTTGTCTGCTAGATAAAGCCAAGCTATCAGTGCTCTCAGCCTGAGAGCAAGCTGAGATGCAGTCTTGTCTGAGTCTGCAGGGTGGTGGGAGAAGAGGCATGGGCATTTTTGATTGGAGTAGAGGGAGGAGATTGTTTGAGATATGAGGGAAAAGAACTGAAACAACAAAAACAAGGAGAGTGAAAAGGAACCATGACACCAGCGCCATGGACTTGTGTCTCTGCAGAGAAGCACTGCAGGGAAATTGCAAGCCCCCCCCCTCCCTTCCTTTCCCTTACCCTTCCCTTCCCTTCCTTCCCGTCTTCCTTCCTTCCCTTCTTCCCTTCCTTACCTTCCTTTCCTTTCTTTCCTTCCTCCTCCCTTCCTCCTCCCTCCCTCCCTCCCTCCCTTCCTTCCTTCTTTCCTTCCTTCCTTCCTTCCTTCTTTCCTCTCTCTCTCTTTCTTTTTTGGAGTTTCACTCTTATTGCTCAGGCTGGAGTGCAATGACATGATGTCTGCTCACTGCAACCTCCGCCTCCCAGGTTCAAGCGATTTTCCTGCCTCAGCCTCCCGAGTAGCTGGGATTACAGGTGCCCGCCACCATCCCCAACTAATTTTGTATTTTTAGTAGAGACAGGGTTTCACCATGTTGGTCAGGCTGGTCTTGAACTCGAGTGATCTGCCCGCCTCTGCCTCCCAAAGTGCTGGGATTACAGGCATGAACCACTGCGCCCGGCCTGAAACTGCAAGCTTTTCATGCAAGACCCAGGACTCACACTTTTTAGTGCTCACTACCCAAGTAATAAAATGTGACATGGAGGGAGGGAGGGAGAGGGACTTTCTACTCCACCTTTACAAGAAACACAATGAAACCGCTTTGCAAAAATTAGGTCAGTGAGAGAACTATGGCAGTGAGGGAGATCTGATCTAGCCAACCCTCATCTTGCCTTTAGCCTTCAAGTGGCCATTAATTATTAATATTTCTGGGCGTAGGCCAAGCTAACTTTGGGAGTTAAATGATAATAGCCCTTTCCCCAAACTCAGCTGCTTTTGTAAAGGTGATGAGAGGCCACCAGGCTAGCGAGGTACAGGAGCCTGAATTCTGCTAAGGTGTAGACATAAATGATTGCCAATCATTATTCTGGAGGTCATAAGATTTGCAACCTCCCAAATTACTCCTGCAGAGAATATCACCATTCTAGAGCCTAAGTTTGGCCTTTGGGATATCTTTTCAGTCTTTTTTTTTTTCATGTCTGACACAAATGCCTCCACCTAGACCCACCAACCCCTCCTGTGGCCCCACCCACAAAGGACTCAGGCACAGGAGGGCCATTTCCCACAGCCCTATGATTGCACCCCCAGCCAATCAGCAGCAAGCATTCATTGCCCGGACACCTCCACCCCTTCTCCCAAACTATCCTTCAAAAACTCCTGACGTCTGAGACTTCAATGAGGTCGATTTGAGTAATAACTCCATCTCCCTTGTGGCATGGTTGGCCTCGAGTCAATTAAACTCTTTTTTTTTTTTTTTGAGACGGAGTCTTGCTCTGTCACCAGGCTGGAGTGCAGTGGTGCCATCTCAGCTCACCACAACCTCCACCTCCAAATGATCCCCCTGTCTCAGCCTCCTGAGTAGCTGGGACTACAGGTGTGCACCACCACACCAGGCTAATTTTTGTAGTTTAGTAGAGACGGGGTTTCACCATGTTGGCCAAGATGGTCTCGATCTCCTGACCTCGTGATCTGCAATGCTGTGGTCTCTGTGAATGGATTTTGTTTGTGCAGTGGACAGGAAGCACCCATCGGGTGGTTATAACAGCATGACTCCAGGCTTGCCCCACAGCTGCGATGGTGACACACAGCAGCCCTCAAAGGGCTTCACAAGCAAAAGACAGAGGGGCCCAGGGCCAAGGAACATGAGAGAACTCTTTATGAGATTATACAACAAAACCCAAGATCCCCGAAACACTTGGAGAGGATTTTGCAAAGTTAGATCTCCTCTGTCAAGGAAGTTGAGAAAAGAGCCAATGAAATAGAGTTTGGGTGGCTGCGGAGGGCCCGTCAGCACCCACAGCTGGAGAGCCAGAGCGGCATGCATTTCATCCTCCCGGGACGCTTACTACCGATGTTACTCAAGAACCTCCTTATAAATTGGCCTGTCCTGGACACTTGCTCTTATAGGATTAAAAAACAACTTTGTTATTATTTTCTTTCTACCACTGCCTTCAAATAAAGCTATTTTTCTCCATTCCTGGACAATCTATTGGATGAGGCCTACAACTCAGTCAGTCACAAAAGTCCCAAGCTTTTGAATATTGGAATCACCTCACTTTTCAATCTAAGGACAGAGCTTCAGTCTTTCAACCAGTTCATTGCTGCTTTTGCAGCCCTATTTTCCATCACTACTTTTTTCTTTTTCAAATAAACACTTAATTTTCCATTCGTTTGTTTTCTTCTTTCTCTCTCTCTTTTTTTTTTTTTTTTTTTTTTTTTTTTTTTTTTTTTTTTTTTTTTTTTTTTTTTTTTTTTGAGACAGTCTCACTGTCGCCCAGGGTGGAGTACAGTGGTGCAATCTCAGCTCACTGCAACCTCCACCTCTTGGGTTCAAGTGATTCTCATGCCTTAGCGTCCTGAATAGCTGGGATTACAAAAACATGCCACCACACCCGGCTAACTTTTGTATTATTATTGTTATTTTTTTTTGGTAGAGGCAGGGTTTCACCATGTTGGCCAGGCTGGTCTCCAACTCCTGACCTCAAGTGATCCCCCCATCTTGGCCTCCCACAGTGCTGGGATTATAAGCGTGAGCCACCGCGCATGGCCTCCATCCATTTCTGAGAGGGACGTGGCAGTGTTCAAGCCAAGATTCCAGTCTTTGGGCCGAGATATACTATCTTCCCCTTCCCACTCCCAGTCCTCAGAGCTTCCTGTTTGCTTTTTATTTCTTTTCTTTTTCTTTTTTTTGTCTCAAGATCTGTTTGTGGACTCCAGAGCTTGCTTGTTTCATTGGGAGGCCGTGTGGTAAGCCGTGAAGGCACAGGACGGAGAGGTTGCTGATCTGGCGGTTCCCGGCTAGCCCTGTGTCTTATCCGCTGGGTGACTGAACAAATCGCAGGTCCCATGCGATCTTGGCTCCTTTACCCAAGGAAGGGAAATATTGCTGTCTCTTCCACAGGTTGTGAGGTTACACGACACAAAACAGGTGACTGCGTGATGCAGACTTCATGTGACTATTCGGATATTAGGACTTTTTTTCCTTGCCATTTTTTTTTTCTCACTCTCATCAATGACCAGAAGAAAAGGAACTGTGGAAAGAGCCATGAGGAGTGTGGGAAAATGGGGCAAGCATTTGTATTTTTATCTCTCTGACTTTTCCTGGGACTCATGGGATTTCTCACTTCCCCATCAGCAACGTGGGGGCGGTTTGCTTTCTACAGAACAGAGGCGGCTTGAGAGAGTGACTGGTTGTGTCCAGTGACTAACCAGCCTCAGTCATTGCAGCCGTCCCCAGCACAGAAGAGGAGCTCCACGGATCCTTGTTGAGCGATGCGGCTTGTAATATAACAGCACTGACTATAACTTTGGGAGGTTGAGGCGGGCGGATCGCCTGAGCTCAGGAGTTTGAGACCAGCCTGGGCAATATGGTGAAACCCTGTCTCTACCGGAAAAAAAAAAAAAAATTAGCTGGGCCTGGTGGCGGGTGCCTGGAGTCCCAGCTACTCAGGAGGCTGAGGCAGGAGAATGGCATGAACCTGGGAGGTGGAGGTTACAGTGAGCCGAGATCATGCCACTGCACTCCAGCCTGGGGACAGAGCGAGACTCTGTCTCCAAAATAATAATAATAATATTGACTATATTGATTATGCTATTTCCATCCCCATTTCTCACTCCCTTCCCTCCATCTGAGATTCGCTGCTGTGGGTTTCATTCAAAACATTTGTTGAGTCCTGATTCTCTGCTGGATTCCAATAGAGAAAGCGGGGAGAGGGGAGGGCAGATAGAAAGACAAAGAAGAGGCTGGCGCGATGGCTCATGCCTGTAATCCCAGCACTTTGGGAGGCCAAGGTGGGCGGATCACCTGAGCTCAGGAGTTCAAGACTAGCCTGGGTAACATGACGAAAACCCGTCTCTACAAAAAATACAGAAATTAGCTGGTGTGGTCACATGGATCTGTAGTCCCGGCTACTTGGGAGGCCGAGGAGGGAAGACTGCTTGAGCCTGGGAGGCGGAGGTTGCTGTGAGCAGTGATCGCACCCCTGCACTCCAGCCTGGACAACAGAGAGAGACCCTGTCTCTAAAACAAAAACAAAAAGGAAGATGAATAAGAAAACACTTCTCCTTTTAAAGTCCTAAAGGAGAGAAAGAATACAAATATACATAAATAATACTCTTCTCTTTGCTTCCTCCGGATGAGAAAGTATGACAAGTGTCTTAGTGCTCGGGAAACACAAACCCCCAATGTATTTACAAACCGTATTATGTACAAAAATGTAGATTAAACAGTTTTTTAAACTCTTCTTTTGAAAGCACTCAGCTTTGCCTTTTTATTTTTCCTCTTAAGCTATCTTATCAAGCCCTGCTTGCAACAGGTTTCTAGTTTCTGGACATCAGTCATCTCTAACAACGACATCAGCTGTAAGCCTCTCATAGTCTCACCCTGACGATTAACTTGTAGTCAAGATTCCTCAAAGTTTAAACAGCCATCTAACTCGAAATGGGAATTATGAACAGCCAATTACACTGGCTTCCCTGAGGGACCTAGCCTCCTGCAATGAATAGATTCTCCTCTCTGACTGTAAAGTTTGAATGGATAGAACTTTTCAGCTGAAGGCAGAACCGTTTGTGTGTGTTAAATGTAAATTCCAGCACTTGTACATGCAAATTCATAACGGATAAGAAATTGACTGGAAGGAAAGAAGCCGGCCTGCATAATAGGTGGGAGATGTGAAGCATGAACAAGCTAGAGAAATGTCAAGGAGAGGGCCGTGGGTTTAGAAGAGAAATATTAACAAGTGAAGCAGTTTGAATATTTTGGAAAGAGAGCAATTCAAAAGATGTCGTGGGGGTTAGGGAGGCCCGAGAGCGTCCGGTCAGGATTCACTCAGGGGCCTGAGCACAGAGAAGGGCTGGAGATAACCTGGCTTTGGAACCCTGGGTTCTAGTCCTGCCTCCACTAAATGACATTGAGAGTCACAACAGCTCTGCAGACTCCCATGCCCTCAGGGGCCTACCAGAGGGTTGGACGAGACCAGTGGTTCTCAGCCACCTCTACATATTTAGAATCACCTGGGAGCTTTTTAAAAAAGTTGAATTTAATTTAACTTTAAAAATGGACATATAGGCCAGGCACAGTGGCTCACACCTGTAATCCCAGCACTTTGGGAGGCCGAGGTGGGCAGATCACCTGAGGCCGGGAGTTCAAGACCAGCCTGACCAACATGAAGAAACCTTGTCTCTACTAAAATACAAAATATTAGCTGGGCGTGGTGGTGCATGCCTGTAATCCCAGCTACTCGGGAGGCTGAGGCAGGAGAATCGCTTGAAACTGGGAGGTGGAGGTTGCAGTGAGCTGAGATCATTTCATTACACCCCAGCCTAGGCAACAAGAGCGAAATTCTGTCTCAAAAAAAAAAAGAAAAATGACATATAATAATTGTACATACTCAATGAGTACATAGTATTGTTTCTCTATATATCTAAAACATATACTGATCAGATGAGGGTAATTAGCGCACCCATCATCTCAAACATTTATCATTCTTTTGTGTTGGGAACACTGAATATCTTCCCTCTATGGCTGGGTGCAATGGCTTATGCTTGTAACGCAGCACTTTGGGAGGTTGAGGCAGGACGATGGCTTGAGGCCAGGAGTTTGAGACCAGCCTGGGCAAGACAGTGAGACACCGTTTCTACAACAACAGAAAATCTTCCTTATAGCTATTTGAAACTACATAATACATTGCTGTTAACTACAGTCATCCTACAGTGGTATGGAACACTGGAACTTAGTCTTCCTATCTAGCTGTGGTTTTTACATCTCTTAACAAATCTTTCCCTGTCAGCTGGGGAGTTTTAAAAACCCACTGATACCTGGGCTTCAGCCCCCAGACATCCTGATTTAATTGGGGTGGGGTGGAGCAAAGTCATCAATGTATTTTGACAGCTTTACTGAACTATAATTCACATGCCATAAAATTCACCCTTTGAGCCAGGCATGGTGGTTCACACCTGTAATCCCAGCACTTTGAAAGGCTGGGGCAGGAGGATCACCTGAGCCCAGGAGTTCAAGATCAGCCCGGGCAACAGAGCGAGGCTCCATCTCCACAAAAAATTGGAAAACTAGCTGGGTGTTTTGGTGTGCGCTGTAGTCCCAGCCTCTCAGGAGGCTGAGATGGGAAGATCACTTGAGCCCAGGAGGTTGAGGCTGAAAGGAGCTATGATCAATGTAACTGCATTTCAGCCTGGGAAACAGAGCAAGGGTCTGAAAAAAAAAAATCCACTCTTTGAAAGTGTATAGTTCAGTATGTTTTTAGTTATTTACAATGTTGTGCAACCATCACAACTACGTAATTTTAGAACATCTTCATCACCTCCAAAAGAAACCAAAGTACCCATTAGCAGTCACTTCCTATTTACTTCCCCACCAAGCCCTAGGCAACTGCTAATCTACTTTGTCTTCATAGATTCGCCCATTCTGGATCTTTCATTTAAATGGGATTGTACAACACAGTTTTCTGTGACTGGCTTCTTTCGCTTAGCGTAATGGTTTTGAGTTTCACTCAGGTTGTAGCACGTGTTGGTCCAGTTGACTCTTCAACAATCAGGGTTTGAAATGAGTGAAACCATGTATACAAGGATTTTTTTCAATACAAGTTACACCGAGTGTGCCTGCCTCTCCTGCCTCCCCCTCCCTGTCCTTCCCCTCTTCTGCCTCTGCCTCCCTTGAGACAGCAAGACCAGCCCCTCCTCCTCCTCAGCCTCCTCAACATGAAGATGATGAGGATGAAGACCTTTATGATGATCCACTTCCTCTTAATCAATAGGAAAGATACTTACTCTCCCTTATGATTCTCTTAATAACATTTTCTATTCTCTAGCTTACTTTATTGTAAGAATACAGTATACAATACGTACAACATACTAAATGTGTATTAATTGACTATGTTATTGGCAAGACTTCTGTTCAACAGTAGGCTATTAGTAGTTAAGTTTAGGAGGAATCAAAACACATACATAGATTTTTGACTGTGCAGGGGCTCAGTGACCCTAACCCCTGCATTGTTCAAGGCCAAATGTACTTCATTCCTTTTTATGGCCAAATAATATTTTCATTTATGGATATACTATATTTTCAGCATGGATGGTTTTAGGATTCCAGAGGTTCTAATGTGTATCCATGATGAAATCATTATGACCCTGCTGGGCTCTGTAGCACATATGACTAAAACAGGATAGTCAACAAGAGCCTCTGGTGAAGACGGTCTCCAACAATACTGTGTGTGTGTCTTGATTTATTGACAGGAAAAGAGTTTGCACCTGTAGTTGGCACGCCCCTGTTTTGTAGTTCAGTTGCTGCCTCCCTCAGAGGAGCTGGTGGGTGCTGGGCTGCAGGTGACGCGTGAGAGAAGGAAGGCAGAGAGGCAGAAGCACCAGCGGGCCAGAGTCCCAGGCTGGAGGGATCCCGGTTGGTCTCTGGTGTGGGGGCCATGAAGTCCCAGGTAAGTCCTGGGAACATTACTTTGGGTAGAGCAGAAAGAAGCCAAAAAGGTGCTTCTAAAACCTGAAAATGATTCCATGGGGTTGGAGAAGCACCCTTGTGGTATAAAGGATGGACGTAGTTGTAAAGACATCAGAAGGTATCCACTGGTGTGAGGACGTGCTGGGGTCTGGCCCTTTCTTCCCCGGGCTGCTTGCTGCTGTGACCACTTCCCATCTTCGCGCCTTTGTTTGGCCCTTTGTCACACTGTCCATTCAGCAGAAGACCCCAACAGGATTCTTGGCAAATAGACGAGTTGATGCCAACCCACCAAAATTACCATTTGCTGGGTAGGAAAAATGGTCACACCTGTTCTTATCCCATTCAGTGTCTTTATTGCACTCAGGGGTATTTCAGCAGCTGTTCAGACCATTAATGGGAAGTGGGCTAATGCTTCTGTCCCTGCTTTCTTTTTTTAAACTTGGGAAGAAACTGAGTGATTTTTTAACACAATCACAAATTAAGATACAGGTAGATGAAGGCACATGACTCACAAATGCAGTCATGAAGAGACCTCCCATATTCTGGGGTTATGGAAAGGGGCCCTGTTTTCCCCACTGTGCCACCAAACTCCTGCCCATTCAGCAGCCCCAGCAAGCTTTATAAAATAAAAACCAGAGAATGTCCCTCCTTCTCCTCCACCTGAGACCCCAGTGGCTTTCCTACACTTAGGACGAAATCTAAAATACCAGCCAGGCACAGTGGCTCACACCTGTAACCCCAGCACTTTGGGAGGCTGAGGGGGACAGATCACCTGAAGTCAGGAGTTCAAAACCAGCCTAGCCAACATGAAGAAACCCCGCCTCTACTAAAAAAAAAAAAAAAAAAATTAGCCAGGTGTGGTGGTGTGCACCTGTAATTCCAGCTACTCGGGAGGCTGAGGCAGGAGGATCGCTTGAACCTGGGAGCCAAGATGGTGTCACTGCACTCCAGCCTGGGCGACAGAGCAAGACTCTGTCTCAAAAAAAAAAAAAAAAAAAAAAAAAAGAAAAGGAAAAAAAGAAATACAAAACCTGTAACCTGGTGGAAAAGCCTCGCAGACGCGACCCAGCCTTCCCCAGGGCATCTCTCCTGGCTGTGTCCCAGTCAGTTCTACCCACACGAATTGCCCCTCTTTCCACAAAGCACATCCAGCCTTTTCCTACTTCAGGGCCGTGGCACTTGATTCTTGATTTTCTTTCTCTTTCTCCATCCAACATATTCATCACCTGCTTCAGCTTTGATGTCTTTTCCTCAAAGACACCTTCTTCTTTCTTCCCCACCAGCTGTCTAAATGAGGGGCCATTCTTTTGCCCATGGTATTCTTTGATTATCTCATACAGTTCATTACTCTTTGAAATTCTGTGGTCATTGTTTCTTTAACGTCCGTCCCTCCATTAGACCGTAAGCTTTATGTTGGGTTTATTCCTACTTTATTCCCCTGAACAGTGCCTGGCTGCAATTAGGCATTGAGCAATGCCTGCTGAAGAAGTGCTGGGTGCATGGATTTACAGAGGGATTCCTGGAAGTCCAGAGTGCTGCGGGATGGGGGTACTATTAGGGGCTGAAATCACCAGGGAAAGTGGGAGAGCTATGGGAAGATTACAAGGAAAGGAGAGGAGTCAGGCCTGGAGGGGGGTTAGCTATCCACAAACTGTCTAGAAAGAGGAGGACAAAATTGAGGGAATGTTTACTTTCAGGAAAGACGAGGCCAGATGCCAAATTATCAAGAAAACAGATTCAGGATACAGGTGATTGGCTGGGCGTGGTGGCTCATGCCTGTAATCTCAGTGCTTTGGGACACGGAGGTGATAGGATTGCTTGAGGCCAGGGGTTTGAGATCAGCCTGAGTAACATATATATATATACCTATGTATATATATAGGTATATATATATATGGGTACATACACACACACACACACACACACATATAATCTGAGCGTGGTGGCTTCCCTGTAGTCTTGAGGAGGGAGGATTGCTTGAGTTCAGGAGTTCAAGGTTGCAGTGAACAGCCATGATGGCCCCACTGCACTCCAGCCTGGGCAACAGAGCAAGACCCTGTCCAAAAACACAAAACAAAACAGAACAAAACAGGTGGAGACCTTGCCACCAAGGCAGCTCCAATAATGGGATGGAAAAGGGGAGAGTCAGGGAGAAGCTCCAGAGGAGGCAGGGCTGGGTTGATACCTAAGGAACAAGAGGCGTTTCCCTGAGGACTGAGATGCAGGAGCACAACTGTACCAAAGTGAGCCAGGAGCTCTTTGTTGCCTGTACAAAGAGTCAGCTGGGAGAGCCAGGTATGGTGGCTCACCCCTGTAATCCCAGCACTTTAGGAGGCCGAGGTGGGGGGATCACTGGAGCCCAGGAGCTCAAGGCCAGCCTGGGTGACATAGTTAGATACTGTCTCTACCAGGCTGGAGCCACTGCACTCCAGCCTGGGTGACAGAGCAAGACCTTGTCTCAAAAAAAAAAAAAAAAAAAAAAAAAAAAAATCATCTAGTGCTAACTTTCTCCCAGCAGGAGGGGCTGCATCCCAGCTCAACTTTGTAGAGGAGAGAGGCTTCCTCCATCCCTTACCCTGCTGGGGGTCTGCAACATTCCCCAGACAGCTCCTGGAAACAACTTGCACCTGCCTCTGGCATCTTGGCCCCAAATGACCTTTGCCAGCCTGAGTCCATTGACAGAGCTGCTGTCTCACACTTGGTCCACAAAAAGGCAGAAGGGCCAATATTCCTCTCCTGCAGGCCCTTTGGCACCCAGGCCCTCCCATGCCTCTCAGAGGGAGGGTTAGAAGACCATGGCTTCTTTTTCTCCAAAAAAATCTATTTCTTCACCCATATCTTGGGACACTGTGAAATTTTCCCTGAGCTCTGGTGCGCAGAGACCCACAAGGGAAGAACCTTGCACAATAGGGTCCAGGTGGGGAAAAGCATCTCAGACAGAGGAAAGAGCACCTGCCTGCAAAGGCAGACATGAGGGCAGGGCATGTTCACTGGGAGGCGAGACTACCAGAAGGCAGCAGTTAATTTCCACACGGTGCTGTCTCCTATGCTAAGGGGTTTGGATATCTATCCTGTAGACCTTTGCTTTTCCATTCTACAAATATTTATTGAGGAACTGTATTAGTTTTCTAGGGCTGCCTTAACAAATTACCACAAACTTGATGGTTTACAAAAGAAAAGTGTGCTTTTATAGTCCTGGAGAATTTGAAATCCAGGTGTCAGCTCTCTGCAGCCTCTAGGGTTGGCTCCTTCCTTGTCTCTTCCAGCTTCTAGTAGCCTCAGGTCTTGACCCTCCATCACCAAGAAGGGCGTCATAGAACACTGTGGTAAGGAAAGTCCAGGAGGGTACTGAGGTGGTTCAGGTAGGGGTGAGGGTGACATCGATATAGGATGGTTTTCATGAGATAAATAGGTCGTGAAAAGGCGAGGCTCTGTCCCAGAGACCTCAGTCTCCCCATAGGCATAGGTTAGGAGAGGGTTGAGTAAGAAGAAGCTCTTTCTGGAGTGTTCATGTAGCCTTTCCCCAAATATTTTCATGCACTGCCTCCCCTACTTTATTCTGCTTCCAGGCACAGAATCAAATTGATCACAATTATTAATTCATAGCATGCTATTATCATGGTCCCTACAAGGCTCCTCTTCTATTTTCAAGTTAATTATTATGTCCCTCTTTGTATCCCAGCTCCAATCCCATTGTCCTGCCGCTTCCCAGGCATACACAGACTTATATATTTAATGTATGCCGCTCCCTCCAATCCACCTTCCACCACACAGATATATGTATATATCCTCCATAATATGCAGTATTTTGTATAGACACGCATTTTTTTTTTTGAGACAGAGTCTCATTCTGTTGCCCAGGCTGGAGTGCAGTGGTGCAATTGATCGATGTTTACTGAAGCCTGGACCTCCCAGGCTCAAGCGATCCTCCCGCTGCAGCCTCCTGAGCAGCTTGGGACCCTAGGCGCATGCCACGATGCATAGCTAATTCTTTGTATTTTTGGTAAAGACAGAGTTTAGCTATGTTGCTCAGGCTGGTCTCAAACTTCTGAGCTCAAGGGATCTGCCTGCCTTGGCCTCCCGAAGTGCTGGGATTACAGGCATGAGCCACCATGCACAGCTGTATATTGTTTAAAAAGTCTTGGCCGGGCGCGGTGGCTCAAGCCTGTAATCCCAGCACTTTGCGAGGCCGAGACGGGCGGATCACGAGGTCAGGAGATGGAGACCATCCTGGCTAACACGGTGAAACCCTGTCTCTACTAAAAAGACAAAAAATCAGCCGGGCGTGGTGGCGGCACCTGTAATCTCAGCTACTCGGGAGGCTGAGGCAGGAGAACAGCGTGAACCCGGGAGGCGGAGCTTGCAGTGAGCTGAGATCCGGCCACTGCACTCCAGCCTGGGCGACAGAGCAAGACTCCGTCTCAAAAAAAAAAGAAAAAAAAAAAAAGTCTTATACATGTTATTATGCTACAAATATTCTGTTTCTTACATTTTTGACTTAACATTCATAGTTTTAAGATTTATACATGTGTACAGTCTGAGTGATTTCTTCTGCCTATTGCAAAGCATTTAGTCAAATGTATATAGCTTATTTTGCTTGTCTGTTTTCCTAGTATGGCCCCCAGATTACCTCCAACTCTGCAGTACATACAACTCTGTGTGATCCTTTTGTATGTACCTCTTTGTGACCGTGTGTGACAATTTCTCCAGGGTATATGCCAAGCATAGTTTCCCTGGGTCCTAGGGAATACCTATAGAAAATTTTCATTCAAATGGCTGCCCCAGCTAATATTTCAACCAACAATGCTCAAAGGTTCACATTTCCCCATGTTCTTGACACCACTTGATATTGTCCAACTTTCTAATTTTTGCCAGCTTGCTATGTGTAAGGTGGTATTTTGTTAATTCAGTAGGACTTTTCAAAACCTGTGTGTCTGTAGCCATCTTTGCTGGGACTGGAGGGAACATCATTGCTGTATCAAATGTGGTGTGAACTGCATTTCTACGAGGCTTATAGCCTTTTTTTACCCCTGACTTAAAGAGTAGTTCATAAGTATATAATAAAAGTACCTGCCTCACAGAGTTGTTGTAAGGGTGAGCTAAGGGTCTGGTTCATAGTAAGTGCTCAATAAAAGTAAATCACGATTATTACTGTTGTTATTGTCATCGTTACTGTGAACAGAAAGTAATTAGCACAGTGTTTGGCATGGGGCATTCCACTGGGGTGTAAGCTCCACAAGAAAAGGGAGTTTGTGTCTTTCTTGATCATGGCTGTATTCGCAGTTCCTGAAACAGTGTTTGGCCCATAGTACGTGCTCAGTAAGAATTTGTTGAATAAATGCATAATAACTGTAAGTGGCTGTAATGATGTCAATGATGCATATAAAGTTAAGGGCTCCATAAATGTTAGCTACTGAATTTTAGCTCTTGTTATAATTAACTCACGTCATGGGGGCCCCCATGGGAAGGAGTTAGGCCACTGGTTCTCAAAATTGGTTGTAGTTCGGAATCACCTGCCCTTTGGAATCATGATGTTAAAAATAACCAATGGCTGGTCAGTCTTCCCACATACAACCCACCTCTTATCTTTCACCACAAAATACTAATTCATTTACAAAGGAAAAGGGGCAACTTTACAGTGGAGAAGCCTGGCATGCCTCATCTTAATCAAGTGATCCAAGTGAATTTTAGCAATCATGGGACAAATGAAAATTGTGAGCCACCCAGTTGGATGCAGTGAGAGCGTAACATCGTTTCTGTGATATTCTTGCCAAAAGAGGAGTAAACAAAATCTCCCTGTGAGGAAGCGTTAGACAAACCTAGACTGAGGAACATCATACAAAATAATCTTCAAGTGTGCCAAGGTCATGAAAGTCAAGGAAAGACTGAACAACTCTTCCAAAATGAAGGTGACTAAAAGGGCCAGGTGCAGTGACTCATGCCTATAATCCCAAGACTTCGGGGGGCCAAGGCAGGAGGATAGCTTGAAGTCATGAGTTCAGGACCAGCCTGGGAAACAAAGTGAGTCCCTGTCTTTACAAAAATTAAAAAACAAATTAGCCAAGCATGGTAGTGTGTGCCTGTAAATCCAGCTACTTGGGAGGCTGAGGAGGGAGGATCATTTGAGCCCAAGAGTTAGAGGCTGCAGTGAGCCATGATTGTGCCACTGCACTCCAGCCTGGGCAACAGAGCAAGACCCTATCTCTAAAAAATAAAATAAAATGAAAGAGACTAAAGGCACCTGGTCAATGACTGATCAAATGATTCTGGAATGTATCCTTTTGCTATAAAGGATGTTATTAGGATAGCTGGGGAAACTTGGATGGAATCTGAGGGTTAGTCAGTAGAGATACAACAACGTTAATTTCCTGATTTTGCTACTTATATTGAGGCTATGTAGGAGAACATCCTTGTTTGTAGAAAATAAACACTAGAGCGTGTGAGGAAGATGATGGATTAGCTTGGCAAATCACTCTCCATTGGTTCAGGAAAAGTTTTTTGTATTGTACTTGCAACTTTTTTGGTAAGTCTGTGATTGTTTGAAAATATTAAATATTATCTTAAAATTCTGATGGGGCTGGGCACAGTGGCTCACACCTGTAATCCCAGCATTTTGGGAGGCTAAGGTGGGCGAATCACAAAGTCAAGAGATTGAGAGCACCCTGGGCAACATGGTGAAACTGTGTCTCTACCAAAAATACAAAAATTAACCAGGCATGATGGTGGGCACCTGTAGTCCCAGTTACTCGGGAAGTTGAGGCAGGAGAATTGCTTGAACCCAGGAGGCGGAGGTTGCAGTGAGCCGAGATTGTGCCACTGCACTCCAGCCTGGGGGACAGAGCAATACTGTAAAAAAAAAAAAAAAAAATTCCGATGACTGGGTCCCAATGACATGTTAATTGGCATGAGATATGTCTTAGTCAGTCTGCACTGCTATAACAAAAATACCATAGAAAGGATAGCTTGACAACAGAAACATACTTCCCATTGTTCTAGGGGCTGGAAGTCCAAGACTAGAGTGTCAGCATGGTTGGTTTCTGCTGAGGGCCCTTCTCTTGGTTTACAGATGGCCATCTTCCTGCAGAAGAGCACGTGGCAGGGAGCAGAGGGAGGGGAGGAAAGTTCTCCTGTCTCTTCTTGTAAGGGCACTAATCACATCATGAGAACTCCACCCTGGTGACCTCTTGATCTCCCAAAGACCCCACCTCCAAACACCATTCTACTGAGGATGGTAGTGTCAATGTATGAAGGCAGAGGGGAAATAGACACGCATTCTATGACCCAGTACAGCCTGGTCTTCAGGATTTAAAACAAATCTCTCCAGTTGTCTCATGTACAGCTAGGTTTGAAAACCACTGGGTTAGATAAAGTCTGCAAGATGATCAGCTAATTTTCTGTGACTAGCTGTTTCTCATCATCTGAAATCCTACATGGGACAGTGTTGTCAGAGGGTGGCAGGCCATCACCGTCCCTCCGTGTAACCTCAGGAAAAGTCAGTGTACGAGAGATGGGTGAGTGCCAGCTTCCCTCTCAGGCACGTAGGTGCCAAGAGGTGGCTAGGGCTGCCTCATACAGACCGGAAATGCCTTGACAGCTATCGTTGACCTGCTAAGTCACAGAGAGGATCTCCAACAACGGCTAGCAAGCTCATCTGTCAGATAAGACTGGGTCCAAGCCCTGGCGTTGCCACTCACTATCTGTGTGACCTGGGTTATTTCATTCAATTCTTGGGCCTCAAATTCATGCCACGTATTTCTGCACAGGATTATTGTGAGGATTTGATGAAGCCATTAGTGCATGAAAATCACCTAGCACAATGCCCAGAATGGAATAAGGACTCAATTCATGCTTGCTATAGTATTATGTAAGAAGAGCTATGTGATTCCCTGAAAATATTCATGTCACCAAGAGTTTTTGACTGTGTGCGTGTGTGTCTGTGTGTGCGCGTGTGTTTGTGTGTGCGCGTGTGTGTCTGGGAGAGGTTACAGCCCAAGAAGGGGACTGTGCCGAGAGCTACATCATCAAGAGAACTAAGACCCCAACTGGGGATGCCCTCGCCACTTGCCCTTCCCTTCCTGCTGGCCAGCCTGGCAAACTCTTGCAAGGAGAGCAATGGGGGCCTAACTGTGCAAAACCCATTTTTGCTACCATTGCTCCACGACCCCAGCATTAGAGAAATGCTGCTCTCTGGAGGCTCTGGTGTCTGGAAGGAGGGGTCGAAGTTGGTGGGGAAAAGAAGGCAACAATGGCAGAAAGAAGCCCCAAGGGCAGGTCTGATCTGCCTTTTCATCTGAAGGTTCTGAAAGGGAGAGAGTCCACTTTTGACATTATGTCTTTGGGTTGAAGATTGCTAGTAGAAAGCTGTGGAGAACAGTTGTTTGAAGGGGAAAGGAGGTTAATTGTTTTAACTTGAGCAGAGCAAACTTGGAAAGTGAGAAATCCTCCCTTTTCCAATAGGTCTCTGGTCCAAAACCACACCTGGCCTCGCATCCTTCTAATGATAATCCCCGCAGAGTTCCAGGTGTTCAGCCCAGTGACTGATTACGAGCCCTGCCGAGTTCAGAGGGACAAGATGGAGGCTATATATAAATCCGACAAAGTTTCACAAGGGAAAAAGACGCATGACCGATGATGAGTGCTTGCCTTGCTTTGGGAGAGTGCTGGAGCTTTTACTTCTGCCCTGGCTGACCCCTTGCTTTTGTTCCTTCTTGGAAGACGAGGAGGTCCTGTGGTCATGGCTCCCCATCTGTGAAATGGGGTGAGACTATCCTCCCTGTGGGACGTCGTCTGTGCAAGGCACCTTTGAAGGCCCCAGGGTACAACAGCTCCATGTACTCTGCAGCGCTGGTGCCAGTATTCCCAATGGCAAAGGCACCAGGGCCAGCTGACGCTTCAGGCGGTGTCTGAGTGCTGGTGGCAGGCAACACCTGCGAGTCGCTGGGGAAGGTTGCCAGGGAGGGCTGCGACACGGTGGCAACTGTGGGGACAGGTCAGCAGGCAGCCCCTGTCTGTGTCAGGCAAGACAGGGCCTCTTGGAAGATGGGGGCTGGCATCCGGCTCTGCTCGCAGTCTCTGCAGCAGTCATTGAACCACACAGCTCGACAGAAGGAGGCTAGTGCTTGGTAATGCCAGGAGGAAGTAAACTCAGAAAAGTCATGAAAGGTGAACGTGGAGTTGCTCAACGAGATACAGTCTCTGGAATTTGGAGGCACCTTGTGAAAGCTGACAGTCTGGGGCAAATGATGGACGTTTAATATGGAAGAGGGGCTGGGTGCAGTGGCTCACGCCTGTAATCCCAGCACTTTGGGAAGCCCAGTGGATCAGTTGAGGCCAGGAGTTCGAGACCAGCCTGGGCAGCATAGGAAGACCCCCATCTCCACAAAAGATGATTTTTTTAAAAACTAGCCGTGTGTGGTGGTGTGCAACTGTAGTCCCAGCTACTGAGGGAGGCTGAGGTGGGAGGATTGCTTGATCCCAGGAGTTAGAGGCTGCAGTGAGCTATGATCGTGCCACTGCCCTCCAGCCTGGGCAACAGAATGAGACTCTAACTATTTTAAAAAATGAATAGGTGGGAAAGATCCTCTTACCCAATTCCTTTCTTTTATAGACGTGGGAACTCAGGCCCAAAGAGTGTTGATGGCTTTTGCTCGAAGTCTCGCGTTAGAGCCTGCTGTGCACCATGATCAAGGTTGCCTCAATTCTGGGGGTTGAGATAAATAGCAAAGTTGAACTACCAGTGGTTTCCTAGTTTTCAATATAACTCAGCCTCCCTAAGTGACCAAGCGTATGTCGCCCTTTGGGGATTTGCTTTCTCCCAGATACACTGAGCTTTAGGGCCAGTGTGGCATGGTGGCTAGACCAAGGGAATGGAGCTCCAGTCTTTTGTGGGTTCTTGCCTGTATTCTGCTCCTATGCTAGAAGCATATTCTTATAAATAGCGTTTAGAGTAATAATGAAAAGGTTGGCTTTGTCACAAGGTCTTTCCAAGCCCCTTGGGGTGGGAGGCAAAAGGTTCACCTCCCTCGAGGAAGCAGAGAGCTGCCTCTGCGTCAGAAGATGCGTGTGGGTCCTGGAACAGGCAGAGGTGGTGAGACGGGGATTCACGTAGTCCTCAAATGTGACTTTCGGTCAGTTTCCCTGCAGACCAGCTTCTGGGGCACACATTTCACAAGCAAAACAAAGTCATCTTCTGGGGAACCCAGAGGGCTGTGATCACTCCTTCTCCAACCCCAAGGCCCCCTTGGGAGGGCTGCAGCACTGGGGGCATTGTCAGGAGCTGTGGGGGAAAGCCGGGTGGCTGAAATGGTAAGAGCTGCATCAGTGTCTAGAATGATCAGAACAACAAGGTCCAGGTGGCACCTAACCTCACCCCTCAGCACCAAAGGACCCTCCTTAGGGGAGGGACCCCCACCATACTGAACTGGGGATCTGCCGTTTTGGGCTTAGTCTGGGTTTCTTATCTGTGGCTCTTAACGTCCGGATGAACTAGATATTTCACATCTGAGCATCAGAGTCCAAAACTGCACACTGTGTAATAACATAATAGAATAATTAGGGTTATTGTAAGAATTAAAGGCGGTAATATGGCACAAATACCAAGAATAGTCCCAAGAATAGTCCCAGAGACTCAAGAGATGCCCAACAAATGGTGTTTCTTTTCATTTTTCCCTTAGGGTTAAATATCACTGAAATTGTCATGTATGCATTAAGTTATCTTCCATTTGGGCAAATAAGCATTATGCACGCATGCACACACACACACGGACACACACACACACACACACACACACAATCTCTCGCATGTAAATTTTACAGGCAAAGAATCACAGACTATTAGTGCTTGAAACCACCTTGAAAACCCCTGAGTCCTGAGCGATGCTTGAGAAGGTGGGGTCTGGAGAGGTGATGTGCTTGGCCAGGGTTGCACGGGCAGAAGCAGCGTAACTTGTACTCGATTCCAAGTCATGCCATGGTCTCCAAAATTAGTTGTGGGATGTCTTGGGAGTGTGATCCTGTTCTTTGGTGGTCAGTATCAAGAAGATCAGCTATGTCTCTGTGGCAGCACAGTTTGGGATGGGGCACTGGAGTGGATGCATTTTCTGGCTGACCCAGAGTGTCTGATATATATATATATATATATA
>NW_016804791.1:633215-654817 GCF_001698545.2 Rhinopithecus bieti | reverse complement strand
ATATATATATATATATATATATATATATATATATTTGAGACGGGGCTTTGCTCTTGTTGCCCACACTGGGGTGCAATGGTGCGACTTCAGCTCACTGCAACCTCCGCCTTCCAGGTTCAAGCGGTCATCTCACCTCAGCCTCCCAAGTAGCTGAGGTTACAGGCGCCGGCCACCACACCCAGCTAATTTTTGTATTCTTAGTAGAGATGAGGTTTCACCATGTCGGCCAGGCTGGTCTCAAACTCCTGACCTCAGGTGATCCTCCTGCCTCAGCCTCCCAAAGTGCTGGGATTACAGGCCTGAGCCACTGCACCCAGCCCTGTCTGATATAATTTATTCCTCAAATATTTCGGGGATCATCATATGCCAGGTCTGGCCTCATGTAACTCTGAGCCTGGTAGCAGGAAGATTTGAAAACCATCACATTCCACTCTGCTGTGCACCATGATCAAGGTTTCCTCAGTTTTGTGGGGGTTGGCAAGTGCGGGGATCAAGGTCTCCCAAACTATTTGTCCTTACTTATACCAGTTAATTCGTGGAAGACACAGAGAGTAGGGCTTGCCTAACTGTGCGTGCACACACATGTAAAATCTTTCCAGCATGATTGCCAAAACACGTATAATCCAACTTCCACTTCCTTGACTTGGTAAAAGAGAACTAGAAACACAAAAATGTGAAATAGAAATTGGCCAGGCACAGTGGCTCATGCCTGTAATCCCAGCACTTTGAGAGGCCAAGGTGGGCAGATCACCTGAGGTCAGGAGTTTGAGACCAGCCTGGTCAACATGGTGAAAAACACAAAAATTAGCCAGGTGTGGTGGCGGGCGCCTGTAATCCCAGCTACTCAGGAGGCTGAGGCGAGATAATCACTTGAACCCAGGAGGCGGAGGTTGCGGTGAGCCGAGATCACACCACTGCATTCCAGCCTGTATCGTGACAGAGCACTTCCCATCTCAAAAAACCAAAAAAGAGAGAAAGAAAGAACGCAAAGAAATGACATCAACTGGATAAAGATCTTATATTTATTTTGAGTAGCGCCAAGTTCGCTCTGTCACCAACAGAGCCTGAGTGGCAGTGGCAACGATCTCGGCTCACTGCAACCGTCCGCCACCCGGGTTCACAGCCATATATACTCCCATACCTCAGCACTCCTTGAGTACTCGCGCGAGACACGGCGCCCGCCAACCCTCGCCACTAGTTTTTTGGTATTTTTAAGTAGAGACGGGTTTCACCATGTTAAGCAGGATAGTCTCCGACCTGACCCAACTCAAGTGATCCAGACACACCTACAGGCCATCCATATAGTAGCTCGAGGGTATACAGGTGTAAGCCACTGCGCCCGACCAATCACTGGATAGTTCCTAAACTCTGTTTTTTAAAAAAAGCCTAAACTATATTTTCCCTCTGTTTCCTATCTCTTCCCTCTGATTTTCCTTTCTTTTTTCTCTGAAAATACTGATGATCCCCTAAAGATAATATCTCTTCTCATCTCTGCTAAGCAATTGTTGTCTCTACCTAAACAGGTACAGTGTAAATAAATCACGACCAAACATTACTTAAGGGCAACATTCTTCTTGCTCATCTCTCCTGAGTCTCTGCCAAGTAAACCAAAGAACACAAACAAACTGCACTCCCACTCTTTAAAAGTCATGTTTATTTTCCTTGATTTAAAAATTACTCCACTCATTATGGACAGTTTGGAAAGCACAGAGAAGAAAAAAAGAAGTCACAAACTCTTATAATCCCACAAACTCTGGGGTCATCTATGTCAAAATTTTAGTCTTAGTTTTAAGTCAAGAAAAGGCACTTATGAAAAAAAAAAGAACTAATATCAACAGTAATATTCTGAATTTTTTGTCTTTTCTTGACCTTATAGCAGGGTTTTCCCAGGTCATCACATGTTCTTTGAAAACACAATTTTTAATGGCTGCATATTGTTTCCTCACTTAGCTTGCCCTTAATTTATGTAACCAGATCACTGTTGTACCTTTAGGTTTCCAATTGTTCAATGCTATATGTCATTCTGTGATAAACATCCTTGTACACCAATTCCTGGGCTAATCTCTGAGAAACCCAGATGTCATTTGAGATCATGACATTCCAGGTGACATTGTCTCACAAATCCCAATTCTGATGGAAGCCAAAGTCATCCAGAAGGTTGCTGCCAATTGATGGGGGCGTGGCCTGCTGGGGGCTGCCTTCCACTCCTAGGCCATGTCTATCCTGCCATAAAACCAGGCTCCTTCTTTGGATTTCACAACAGAAAATCACTCACAAGAGGCAGTACTGTGTTTAGAAGACACTGCCGAAGATTTTGGGGGTCCAGAGATGGTGCCACTTAGTAGTCCTCTTCCTCCTTCCCATTTCTACTCTCTACTCTCTGGTCCTTCTCCTGAGTAATGCAGAGCTGTGACCTCATCCTGGCACTGGTGAGACCACTTGACATGCAGACCCTTAAGTGTAGGGCTCATTTCCCACCCAACCATTGACTATAGCATGTTTTTCTCAGCAAAAAATTCTGATGTCAGCAGTTAAGTTGATTCTCACACTTAGGAGAGATTATAGCATAGCAGGAGAATTACTAGGCCTAACAATATGAATGCTAGACATTGAAAAATGTTTAAAACCAAGGATGAGAGATGTGTGGATAAGAAGAGAAATAACAGCACCATTCGTTTGGGTGTTATTGTTTTAGAGACAGTGTCTTGCTCTGTTGCCCAGGCTGGAGTGCAGGGGAGCACTCATAGCCCACTATTACCTTGGATTCATTCAAGCCTTCCATCTCAGCCTCCTGAGTAGCGAGGATTATACCACCATGCTCAGCTATTTATGTATTTATTTATTTTTGAGACAGAGTTTCACTCTTGTTGCCCAGGCTGGAGTGCAATGGCATGATCTCGGCTCACTGCAACCTCCGCCTCCCGGGTTCAAGCGATTCTCCTGCCTCAGCCTCCTGAGTAGCTGGGATTACAGGCATGTGCCACCATGCCCAGCGAATTTTGTATTTTTAGTAGAAACAGGGTTTCTCCAGGTTGGTCAGGCTAGTCTCGAACTCCCAACCTCAGGTGATCTGCTTGCCTTGGCCTCCCATAGTGCTGGGATTACTGGCATGAACCACCATGCCCAGCCCCGGCTATTTTTTATTTCTGTAGAGACGGGGCTTTGCTATGTTTTCTAGGCTGGCCTCCGAAGGGTTGGGATTATAGGAGTGAGCACAGTTGTTTAATTGTTAACATTGTCAGACTCCAGGATCACCATTTTAATGTGAACAGCCAACTTCACCCTAGGGGCTGGGCCTAGGAGTTACATTTACCTATTAACAACCTGGGAATTGTTCATTAGATAGGGATTTACAGAAATAATGCTGCACACCTACAACCATCTGATCTTCGGCAAAGCTGAAAAAAACAGGCAATCAGGAAAGGACTCCTTGTTCAACAAATGGTGCCGGGAGAACTGGCGAGACACATGCAGAAGACAGAAGCTAGACCCCAGCCTTACACCATGTACAAAAATCAACTCAAGATGGATAAAAGGCTTAAATGTAAAACCTGAAACTATAAACACCTTGGAAGATAACCTCAGAAATACCATTCTGGACATAGAACTTGGCAAAGATTTCATGACAAAGACATCAAAAGCGATTGTAACTATATTAGTTCATTCTCATGTGGCTATGAAGAAATACCCGAGACTAGATAATTTAAATATAAAGAAAAGAGATTTAATTGACTCACAGTTCCACATGGCTGGAGAGGCCTCAGGAAACTTACAATCGTGGCAGAAGGCACCTCTTCACAGAGCAGCAGGAGAGAGAATGCGTGCCAGCAGGGGAAATGCCAGACACTTATAAAACCATCAGATCCCGTGCAACTCACTGACTCTCACGAGAAAGGCATGGGGGAAACCATCCCCATGATTCAATTATCTCCACCTGGTCCAAATAATCCCCATTTGACACATGGGGATTATTACAATTCAAGGTGAGAATTGGGTGGGGACACAGAGCCAAACCATATCAGTAACAACAAAAATTGATGAATGGGATCTAATTAAACTAACGAGCTTCTGCACAATGAAAGAAACTATCAACAGAGTAAATGGACAGCCTATAGAATGGGAGAAAATATTTGCAAACTATGCATTCAACAGAGGTCTAATACCCAGAATCTATAAGGAACTTACAATTACAAGCAAAAAACAAACAACTTTATTAAAAAGTGGGCAAAGGACATGAGCAGACACTTTTAAACAGACGACATACATGTGACCAACAATCATATGAAAAAATGCTCAACACTGCTAATCACTGGAGAAATGCAAATCAAAACCATAGTGAGATACCATCTCACATGAGTCAAAATGGCTATAATTAAAAAGAAAAAAAATAGATGCTGGTGAGGTCGCAGAGATAAGGGAACGCTTATACGTTGCTGGTGGGAGTATAAATTAGTTCAGTCATTGTGGAAAGCAGTGTGGTGATTTGCCAACAAATTAAAAAAGGAATTACCATTCAACCCGGTAATCCCATTATTGTGTACATACCCAAACAAATAGAAATCATTCTATCATAAAGACACATGCACACATATGTTCATCGCAGCACTATTCACAATAGTGAAGACATGGAGTCAATCTAAATGCCTATCACCGGCAGACTGGATTAAGAAAATATGGTACATATACAACATGGAATACTATGGAGTCATAAAAATGAATGAGATCATGTTCCTTGCAGCAATATGGATGGAGCTAGAGGCCATAAGCATAAGCAAACTAACACAGGAACAGAAAACCAAATACCACATGGTCTCACTTGTAAATGGGAGCTAAACAATAAGAAAACATGGATACTAGGAGGGGGACAACACGCACGGGGGTCCCCTTGAGAGTGGAGGGTGGGAGGAGGGAGAGGAGCAGAAAAAGTATCTATTGGGTACTGGGCTTACTACCAGGGTGACAAAATTATCTGTACACCAAACCCCAGTGACACACAGTTGACCTATATAACAAACCTGCACAGCTGGGCACGGTGGCTCATGCCTGTAATCCCAGCACTTTGGGAGGCTCAGGCAGACAGATCACCTGAGGTCAGGAGTTCGGGACCAGCCTGGCCAACATGGTGAAACCCTGTCTCTACTAGAAATACAAAAATTAGCCAGGAGTGGTGCCACGCGCCTGTAGTCCTAGCTATTTGGGAGGCTGAGGCAGGATAATTGCTTGAACCCAAGAGGTAGGGGTTGCAGTGAGCCAAGATCATGCCACTGCACTCTAGCCTGGGCAACAGGGCAAGACTCCATCTCAAAAATAAACAAACAAACCAAAAAAACAAACCTGCACATGAACCCCTGAACCTAAAATAAAAGTTTAAAACAAGTGATTTATATATGATCTGGAAAACTGAAAGTCTAAAGAGACTCTAGTCTCTGCCTAAACTCCACCCCCTCCCTCTAATTCCCTGACCCCTACTCCTTCTCGCACTTTTGTGAGATTGAATTTAGAGGACAGGTAACTTATTTTACCTGTTATATTAATAGGTTTATCCTAAATAAATCAAAAAGAGTATCCTAAAATGAGATTATTTTTCCAAATAAATTAATTCATTGGTTTGTATGTAAAACAGGCAGTGTTCCCTTCTCTGTTGTTTTGCTGTCAAATTTTCTTACAAGGGTCCATTTGCCAGTTGCATATGTGAAGACATCCAGTTAGTCTAGCAGTGGACTCTGACAGTCCCCACCTCTGGCCTTCTGGAATCTCTTGGCCCCGTGGCTGGCACTCAAACCCAGATGTCTGAGTTTCCAAGGCCAATGTTTTCCCACCTATCACAGAAAACTCCGATAGCTGTCTGCAGTCTTATTGTGGCCATCATCGCTTCTGCTCTTGTTAGACAGTGGGTGCTTCAGCTCCGATTTGTCCATTGTACTTTTAATTCCCACTCTCATTTGGCTCCTGTTAAGTGTTTAAAGAGAATATGGCAAAGCTCTGAAGAAAACCTCACCCTCTTGCACCTTCCTGCAGGAAAACCTGACTGCTGTCTCTCTCCCTGACTGCTCTCTCTCCCTGACTGCGATCTCTCCCTGACTGCTCTCTCTCCGTGACTGCTATCTCTCTCCCTGACTGCTCTCTCTCCCTGACTGTGATCTCTCTCCCTGACTGTGATCTCTCTCCCTGACTGCTGTCTCTCTCCCAGTGTGGAAGACAGGAAGAACCTCCTATTTTCAGACGTGGCCTGTGGAGGAGAAAGCCCCAGGTTGCATCCACAGGGTGGTCTCTCTGGAAGATTCTGGGATAGCCCTGTAAGAGTTAGGTGGAAGAGGCCTGGTGTGATGGCTCACACCTGTAATCCCAGCACTTTCGGAGGCCAAGGCGGGCGCATCACTTGAGATCAGGAGCTCGAGACCAGCCTGGCTAACATAGTGAAACCCCATCTCTACCAAAAATGCAAAAGTTAGCTGGGCATGGTGGTGTGTACCTGTAATCCCAGCTACTCGAGAGGCTGAGGCAGGAGAATCACTTGAACCTGAGAGGTGGAGGTTGCAGTGAGCCAGGAGCACGCTACTGCACTCCAGCCTGAGTGACAGAGCAAGACTCAGTATTAAAAAAAAAAAAAAAAAAAAGTTAGGTGGGAGGAATGAGCACCTTCTGATTCAGGAGTTCTGGCACATCACCTCTCGGGGACTGAGACGGGACCCTCATTCTGCAGGGCCTTCTGATTCAGGCGTTCTGGCACATCACCTCTCGGGGATTGAGACGGGACCCTCATTCTGCAGGGCAGAGGGATGACCTTTCACCTCCATCCCCCAGTTGTGCCCCAGGATACCCTGTAGACACAGCCTACCTCCCACTCCTATAATCCTCACCAGCGAGCACACTTGGAGTGCTGGTGACTCATTCTGAATCTGAAAGGAGGCTTCCTGAGGATGGGCCTAGTGAACCAAACTTGGAAACAGAAAGTGAGCATGGAGGCAGCGGAGCCCAACCCGGAGGGAAGATGGCCTGGACGTGAGTCATCTGTCCTCATCACTCGCCCAAGGATTTGATGTTCCTTTGGCTGGCATCTATTTTCTCTCTGCAAAACTATTGATCCTGCTGCCAAATGTACCCTAAGCCTACCTTATGCATCAGTGAGAGGAATGATAAATTCAGTAACTCGAGGACACAGTGACTAGAGGGCACAGAGGACAGTGCCTTGGACTTTCATCAGCAGACTTAACACTGGTGGAGCCACGGACCCAAGCAGACCTGAAATTTAGCAAGGGATGAGGACAGTAACATTTGGGTTTGTTCACCAAGCCCCCAGCTTGGCACCAGAAATTTTTGGCTTTCTGCAAACAGCTGCACAGAAGCAATGGCCAAACCCATCTAGTGTGTGATGAGTCATCTCGCGTCAGCATCGTGCAGCACCGACATCTTACGAAGGCTCCTTTAGCTGCTCTGTCAGGTGTGGGTTTTTTCCAAAAGACGAGGGAGCCAAATACCCAAGCCCCCACACTAATGAGCCTTTGTGATTCCACGTAAGCAAACTTATTTCACCTTCCAAGACGCATCTACACGCCTCGTTATTCATTGGCTGGCCCCGTGAAGCAAGGCCGAAGAAACGGACTTGACTTAAATCGGAAACATGAAAACGGAGAGAGCTTGGCAGTATGTATCTTTAGGAAAGCATAAGACAGTGTAAAGTCCTTCTCTTTATTCTGAGGCCAGGGCTTTCTACTATAGTCAGGTTAGTCATTGAAACAGAGTTCGAGTTTCTAAAGTTTTACCAAATATGATGACAGAATCTATTTCTCTAGGGATTTTTAAGATATTCATGTGTATATGATTTTAAAGTGGACAAGGCACTCTTCATATGCGTGATCTTATGTAAACACTACAAGACTTGAAGAATCAAACATTGATTATGACCTCTGTTTTACAGATGAGAAAACAGGTTCCTAAAAATGCAATGATTTGCTGAGGGATGATGTCACGAGTCATTGATAGAGCTTAAATGCAGAACCAACATTCTGACTCCAAATCCCATTGATGCTTTCCCCAAACGATACAAGATGTTCTCCTGAAATGTCTTAAAGGAAAGCCCATGCAAATATTTTGAAGAACCCTTCCAACAGCTTCCCTAGACTATGTTTCCTGATGCTGAGAAATGGATCTACACCTGTGCATCCCTCACATGGCCACAAGATGGCAGGGTAGCCTCGATGATTGAGAAATTGGCTTCATTCCTTGCACCAGTAGAGGGCTGTAGTTCCATGTTTCAAAAAGTACGAAATTAAAAAAAAAAAAAAAAAAAGAAAAGAAAAGAAAAGAAAAACAGAACAGAACAAAACAAAACAAAACAAAAGCCATCAGTGTCTACACTGATGAAATAGGATGGTGGGAGGTTTGTTTTTCTTTTTTCCTTTCCTTTTTTAAATTAGGCAGTGAGAGTTCAAACAAGTCTCCATTTTCACCTCTGTGTTTGCTTTTGGAGGCACGAGGTCAGGACTTGGGCCAGCCGCCTAGCCTACATTATTCATCTGTCCAGTTCCAGCCCTGGAACAAATGTGAAGAAATGAAGTAGCTTCAGTCGAGGGAAAACAGTGTTGTTATTGTTGCTGGTGACAGTTCTATTTGCCAACAAACATAAAAACATACTTTGGAACTCAAATGGGCTTGTCAGAGGGAACTTTTGTTCCATGTTTGGGCTGGGATGCTTCCAGATAGAAATCAGGCTGGCATTTGAACTTCAGGAGGCAGGGAGAGAGCTGTGCACAGCAGCTACTGACCCGAAAGGCCAGGCCATCAGCTGCAGTTTTCATCTGGGTGTTGTTTGACCACAGCCCACGCGGCTCCGGGTTGCCAACTGGGGTCACTGCCCTGAATGGGTATTATCGGGGAAGAGAGCAGGGCAGGCGGTCCAGGAGGATGGGCTCGCCACAAAAGGGGATTAACAGGCTTTGGATTCTGAGTTTTTGGAAGGTGGTTCTCACTTTGGGGCTTTGGGATAGTGAAAGCGGTCCTGATTCTGGGGGATTTATTTGCTGTCAGGTCTCAATTATCCCAAGATTGTTGGCAGCACCTTGGAGATCCCTTTGCTACATGGATTAATTACTCCAGGGATAAAGCCATCCTCGCTGTGTCTGCTGGTGAGCGTTTAGGGTCTGCAAACTCATGTAAATGCCAGTCTAAGGAAGCATAATTCAGAAGGCCAATCTGCCCATCCCCTGCTACTGTTACATAATTCAAGGTGAAGTTTCCGTCCACAGCTGTCTGGGGGCTGCCTCCTCCCTCACAGATGGGAGGAGCTGGCTCGATGGACTGGACTTACACTAATACGCGGTCTATTTGTAAAGAAGAGATGGCAATAAATTACCACCATGGTGAATATCATTAAAATGTCGCAGAACCAAAAGCACTGTGTGCATGTTAACTCCGGGTGCCTCACATCGCCACTCCGCAAAGCTCCAGTATCACCAGATACTTTAAATTGAGCTCTAAAGCTGGAAAGGCATCTTAGAGATTAGCGGGTCCAGACGTCCGTGTCTAAGACAGCATGTTCCCCTAGGAGGAGTTCAAGAAATGTTTGGTGAATGAGTGAGCCCTTCGTTTTACAAATCATGTAACAGCCCCTGGGAAATGAAGCGATTGCCCCCATCGCACACCTCATTGGTGGCAGACCAGGCACTACAGCACAGCTGGCTAACTCTCAGGTTAGTCCTGTTTCAATTCCATTGTGCTGCCTCGCATTTAAAAAACTCACTTTTATTTTTTTTCTTTTCAAGCCTTATTTTGATCTACAGTTCACTTCAGAAACTACACAGTAATGAGGCAGAAGCCTCCTGGTTCTCACCTTCAGATTCATTTGGTCTCAATTTCCAACCCTGTAAACCTTAACTGACTCTAGAGCTAAATAGTTAAATTTCCAGCATTCAGCCTCAGATTTATGGACACTTATGATAGAAGACTCAAATGTATTCAGCAGATCAGGGTTTGCAAACTTTTTCTGGAAAGGGACAGATAGTCAATACTTGAGGCTTTGCACGCCATACATGCTCGGTCCCTACTGTTCAGTTTTGAGGTTTTAGTGCACAAGCAGCCATAGAGAATACGTACATGAATGAGCATGGCTGTGTTCCAGTGCAAAAGAAAAACAGGCAGGAGGGGAAACAGATTTGGCCCTTGGGTCCAAGTTCGCTGACATCTGCAAAGGAGGACTTGGTCTTTGACTTAGTATTTTCCAGCATATTCCAGATCTAAGCAAAGGTGTATCGTTCATTCTTGCAGAGTCCATTCACATTCCCAGTCTATCCACCCACCTTAAGAAATACAATTTTTGGTTTTCTCAATCAGAGACTTCACAATCCTTATGAGGAAATGTTTCTGTATGGTGCTCTTGGGTTTATATGTCAGGCAGTCTGGGTTTGTGAGATAGTGTCTTGGCTTGGGCTTCTTAACAGGCTGGGTGGTTTAAGCAACAACATTTTATTCCTCAGTTCTGAAGGTGGGAGGCTGGGAAGTCTAAGATCAAGGAGCAGGCAGATCCAGGGTCTGGCGAGGGTCCCCTTCCTGGTTGGCAGGCAGCTTTTTCTCACTGTATCTTCATGTGGCAGAGAGAGAGTGAGAGAATGCTCTTGTGTTTGTTCTCATAAGGGCACTAATTCCATTTATCAGGGCCCCACCCTTGTGACCTGATTATCCCCCAAAGGCCCCACCTCCAAATACCCTCACATTGGAGAATCAGGCTTCAACATATGAATTTTGGGGACACACACACATTCAGTCCATAGCTATAGGTAGGTAAAGCCAACACAGTAGCAAACTTGAGAGATGAAGAAACTGAAGGAGGAGGGTTGGAGACTGCAATCTTAACTAATATGTGCCCAACACTATGCTATGCCAAGCACAGTACGACGTCACTGACTTTTTGCAAGATCTGGGGGAGATTTTCATTATTATGCCAACTTTATAGATAAATACTGAGAGATTAGATAATGTGCTCAAGTCTTATTCTAGGAAGCAGCAGAGCTCTGTCTAGAACTCTACCTAGTTCTGTCTGACCCTAATGCATGCTCCGTCCCCTGCCCCACACTGAACAGCTCATTCTTACGAGTCATCACCTGTTCCAGAGGCAAGGGTGGCATACTAATTATCTGTCCACACTCAATTCCCATACACTCGCTAGGAGCTTGATGTTTGTTGAATGTTAAAGTAAGTGCTTGAAGGGATGATTAGTTTTTTTTTTTTTTGATGGAGGCTTGCCCTGTTGCCCAGGCCGGAGTGCAGTGGTGCGATCTCGGCTCACTGCAACCCTGCCTTGGGGGTTCAGGCAATTCTCCTGCCTCACCTTCCTGAATAGCTGGGATTACAGGCGTGCACCACCATGCCCAGCTGAATTTCTGTACTTTTAGTAGAGATTGGGTTTCACCATGTTGGCCAGGCTGGTCTCAAACTCCTGACCTCAAGTGATCCACCTCCCTCAGCCTCCCAAAGTGTTGGGATTACAGGCGTGAACCACCGCACCTGGCTGACAAGATCTTTTAATTGTAAACTTTAATCTAATATTCTCTTTGAAAATAACTGTCTATCCCTGTCCCAAATCAGCCTGACTACCAGATTTGAGATATTAGGTGCAGAAATTCCCCCCTTCATCCGCATGACGTTAGGACAGGTGGTGGTGGTGGTTTAGGAGTCCTCCCATGCCCAGTCAGCGCCGGGGCAGGGGTGGGGGTGCCCATGGGAGGCAGGGCTGTCAGGCTGTGGGTGGGGCCTGGGGAGAGAGTGCCTACGTCCTCATAGAGTCCCTGCCTTCGGCTCTGGGCGGGCACAGGAGAGTCACCGACGGAAACAAAAGCACCATGGAGAACCTCAGAGACTGATTCTTTCTCAAAATTCATGTCCAATGTAGCCATTCTGGGATGGGCACAGGGTCCTCAGGCCGACGCCCTGTCCTTTGGTTGGTTGGGAATGATGGCTCGTGTCCACGTGGCTTTGGAGAGGCTGTTCATCTCCTGCCGGTTTCACTTTCCCTCTGGGGCTGAACCGGCCCGATGCCCCTTCCAGCTAGAGGAAGAGAGAGCAGCCGGCGACACGCCACGGGTTCTCCCTGTGAGGCTGGAAGGGGGGTGAAATCATTTGAGACAAAAATATAAGAAGGACTGATCTTCCCGCGGATCCAGAGGCCACCTCATGTGTGGCAAATTCTGAAGACTTTTTTTCTTGTACCTGGACTTCTCCTTTTTGGAGGCAGACCTCAATTCATCCCCAAAGAGAAATCTGAAATAGCAGAAAGAATTTCAAATAGGATAGGAATTTGGGTTCTGCCAAGATCCAGGGAAGACGCAGGGTGTGAGGATTTCAGGGGAGGTGATGGAGGGGGTGGGTGGAAAGCGGCTGGTTTCCCCGCTCCCCTCTCAGGAGGCCTTGCTGGGACAGGCAAGCTCAGGGTGTGCAGCTTGTCTGCTTGGGGCATGTGACTCACCAGCTTCATGTCCGTTTTCTGGTCGGTAAATGAGGGCATGGGTGATAATTTCAAATGTGTGCTACACACCAGAGTCGGCCTGAAGGGACAGGGCTTGCTTTTAATTTTTATTTTTTGTAATCCTTTATAATATAAAGGATTTTTTTGGTCATATTTGTCATACTTGGTGCTAAATTATTTTCCAGTTTTTGTTAACTTTTTTTTTTTTTTCTGTTTGAGACAGGACCGCGCTCTGTTACCCAGGCTGGAGTGTACTGGTGCAATCACAGCTCACTGCAGCCTCGAACTCCTGGGCTCAAGTGCTCTTTCTGCCTCAGCCTCCCAAGTAGCTGGGAGTACAGGCGCACACTAACATGCCCGGCTAATGTTTTTGATTTTTAGTAGAAATGAGGTCTTGCTCTGTTGCCCAGGCTGGAATGCAGTGGCACAAACATGGCTCACTGCAGCCTTAACCTCCCAGGCTCAAGCGATCCTCCCACCTCAGCCTCCTAAGTAGCTGGGTCTACAAGTGCACACCAACACAACAGGCTAAGCGTTTTTCTTTACTTTTAAATATTCTTTATTTTTTGACATCAGAGCATTTAATGTAATTAATTCTAGAAATATTTTCTTTTTTTGAGACAGAGTCTTACTCTGTCACCCAGGCTGGAGTGCAGTGGCACGATCTTGGCTCACCACAACCTCTCCCTCGCAGATTCAAGTGATTCTCCTGCCTCGGCCTCCCAAGTAGATGGAACTACAGGTGCCCGCCACCACGCCAAGCTAATTTTTGTATTTTTAGTAGGGATGGGGATTCACCATGTTGGCCAGGCTGGTCTCAAACTCCTGACCTCACTGATCCACCCACCCTGGCCTCCCAAAGTGCTGGGAGGCGTGAGCCACTTGTGTCTGAAAACAAAAACATTTTCTTTCATAATTTTTTTCACATTGTTTTTATGCTTTATGTTTTATGTTTTATACTTTGCTTGCACAAAGTTTTTTCCTTCTCATGTGGAGGAGATCAGGTATTTATGTACAATTTTTAATGGTTTTATTTATGTGTAACTTTAACATTTTTGTTTTCAAATTTTGAAATTAATTCATACACATTTCAAGAAATGTGTGTGTGAGTTTTCATGAGAAACGGAAATACCACATTCACACACAATTGCACTACCTTTCCCAGAGACAATTACTGTTACAAATGATGGATGAATTCTTCAGACTTCCTCTCAATTTGAGGCATATGTGTGTGTGTGTGTGCATGTGCACACATGTATGTGGCATTTATTTTTGCATAGGAAAATATACATGCATACAGTACATATCATTCAACAGCTTGGTTGTCTTCACAGGACACTAGCTTTTGGAGATCTTTCCATGCCAGTGCACATAGCTTTGCCTTATTCTTCTTAACTGTGTAATATCATACAGTGTACATATACTGTAATTTATACATGACGTTGCAATTCATTTAAATTTCTGTCAGTGAATGATGTTAGATGAAGATGCAAATGGATTTCCCTCCCCCAAACAGCAACCCTCTCCTGTGTGCTGGGGAGGTGTTTTCTTTCTCTTTCTCTTTTTCTTGAGACAAGGTTTTGCTCGTTGCCCCGGCTGGAATGCAGTGGTGCGATCTTGGCTCACTGCAGCCTCGAACTCCAGGGCTCAATCCATCCTCTCATCTCAGCCTCCTGAGTAGCTGGAACTACAGGCACATTCCTCAAGCCTGGCTAATTTTTCTAGAGACAGGGTTTCACTCTGTTGCCTGAGCTGGTCTTGAACTTCTGGGCTTGAGCAATTTGCTCCCTTTGGCCTCCTAAAGCGCTGGGATTACTGGCATGAGCCACTGCACCTGGCCTGGATGTTTTTATAGTTTGCTTTTTATGATAATGCAGTGGACAGCACATTTTAGATATAAGGAGAGCAAAATCTGTATACCACTCTGCAATGGAGAAAGTGCTTCCCGTATGAGATTTCACTGGAATCTCACTGAGACTCTAGGACATGGGAAGTATCATTTTTTCCTGTTTTGCACCTGGGCAGGTAAGGAATAAAGTGGGAAGGGCGAGGTCAAGGGGTCGCCCAGGCTACACATCTAAGTGTGGAGCTGGGACCTGAATTCAAGTCTCCTGACTATGAGTCCAAGCTTTCCTTGCACTGCAGCCAAGAATTTAAGAAGTTTCACCAATAGAGAGGCAAAGATTCTCTTCCTTTCTGCCTGCCACCTGTTCTCCCTTCCTTCCTTTTTGAATAGTTATTTATTGAGCTTCTACTGTGTGGCAGGCACTGTGCGAGGGTTTGCCATGAGAAAGCTTCACGACTTGCAGAAGGTAATTATTCTCAGTTTCAGCTTCCTTATGTGTGGAATGATCTGTGAGGCACAACGAAGCTCTAAGATCCCATCAGAAAGATTCATCCAGTTAACCAGGAAATGAAATTCACCAAATCACCAGTTACCTTGAGCACTTTGTTTAAACATCAAGGATGTACTGTTTTATTTTGAGAGCTTCATAGGGTCCCCTCACTGGAAGGGGTTCTGTATAATCCATTGGTCTGTCTGACCTCTTGCTTTGGACAGGTGAATGATACATTTTTCAGGAGAATCATTTCCTAGTCTTTCTGTTTCTTTTTGTGTTGCTGTAGGTTTAAAACAACAATTGATTATCTCAAGTCTCTGTGGCTCAGGAATCTGGGCCTGGCTGAGCTGGGTCCCTCTGGCTCAGGGTCTCTCGCCAGGCTGCAATCAAAGATGATCCTGGGATGGAGCCATCTCAAGGCTGGGCTGGGGGAGGATCCACTTCGCAGCTTACTCACTGGCTGTTAGCAAGATTCGTTGGCCAGATTCAGTTCCTTACTGGCTACTGGCTGGAGACATTAGTTCCTTGCTATGTGGGCCTCTCCATTGGGCAGCTTGCAACCTGGGACCTGACTCTCTTCACAGCAAGTGAGTGAGGGAAGGTGTGCTAGGATGGAAGCCACAGTCCATTGTCACCTCATCTTGGAAGTGAGGTCCCATCACCTCTGCCACAGAGGCGGGGACCATCGAGGGACATTGACCACAGTAGGAATTGCCGTGTTCCTTAGAGGAAGCATAGAAAGGCCAGGTAACTCTGCTGAGGTCATACAAGAGATGGTGGAGGAGCTGGGTGACAACGCAGGTAGTCTGACTGCAGAGCTGCTCTCGTTGCTACCATGCTGCACTGTACTGCCCCACAGTAAGAATGCCAGGGGATGCATTCTCTGAACTGAGAGGACCAGAGGGCACAGGCTCAGTCATGAAAGGTACTGGCTAGGACAGGGACCCTTAGCCTTTTTCTTGCCACTGCAACTATTGTGAAATACAATTAGAGGAAAAGTTAGCACCTACTTAATGATGGCTATTTGGTGCCTTGCCTTTGTCTCAAAGTTTAAAACACATGCATTTGCCCATGAAGATTTGCAAAAATGTGTGCAAAAGGACACAGAGAAAAGTGTATCTCTCATACCTCCTTTCCCCGGCACTTCACTTCCCTTCTCAGTAGCAGCCCCTAGTACCAGTTTCTTGCCTGTCCATCTAGAGATATTCTCTGCATGTACAAGCTTGTGAGAACAGTCTTTTTTGGTTGTTTTTTAAAAACACACACAAGAGTAAAAAGGCAACTCACAGAGCGAGAGAGGATGTGGACTCATCCAGTCTTTAGTAAAAACAAACAAAAATCCTACAAATCAAGAAGAATGAGATGGATGACCCAACTAGAAAATGAATGCAAGACGTTTTACCAAAGAAGAAAGTGAAATGGGCCTTGACACAGGAGATGCCAAACCTCACTAGTCATCAGGGAAATGTACCAAATGGCAAGGAGATGCCCCCTTAACCCATGGGGATGGCAAAAACAGAGAGGGTGGGAAATGCCAAGAGCTGGTGCACACCAGCAGGGTATGAGTGAGCCAGTTTCTCCACAACCTCGTCAACATGTGGGTTGCCACCATATTTTATAAGTCACTCTTATAGTTGTGCAGAAATATCCCACTGTGGTTCCAACATGCCTTTCCCTCATAGGTAGGGAAACCTAAGGTCCCTTCTCAGGCTCACTGCCATCTGTAGGTCTTCTGTGAAATGCCTGCTCCAGTATTTCCCACTATTTACTTGGATTATCTGTCCTTTTATGGTTGAATTTTGAGAGTTATTTCTATATTCTAGGTTGTTTCCTTTCTTTTAAAGTTTCATTGATAATTTTTGTTTTTGAGATGGGATCTTGCTATGTTACCCAGGCTGGTCTCCAGCTCCTGGGTTCAAGGAATCCTCCTGTCTCAGTCTCTCAAAGTGCTGGGATTACAGGTGTGAGCCACTCCTTGTACAGGTGAGTGCCTGGCTCCTTGTTCTTTGCTTTCAAAATGGACTTTAGTTATTTTGGGCCTTTGTTCTCTTATATACTTTTTTTTTTCTTGGATCAGCATGTCAAGTTTTATCTGAACTCATCAGATTTAGAGAACTGTGGAGAGTTGCTGGAGAATTGGCATCTTTATGATATGTAGTCTTCTCATTCATCAATGCGATCTAATTCTCCATTTATTCAGGATTTCTTTTATGCCTTTTGATAGTATTTTGTAACTTTCTTCAAAGAACCTTGAACATTGTTAGAGGAGACCCTTGCTCTTTGATCTTGGTTTCTGTCCGGAAGGATTTCCCCCAAGCACACTTCCTTCCCTTCACCCACTTCACCTTTGGAGAGAGGGAATGGCCCATCTAATCTCAGATTAGCAAAGACCACCTAAGTTTAGTTCCATCTTTTTTTGGTGGGTGAGTAAGAAGCCTGCAGTGAGGAGGCATTTTGTTTGTTTCTCTAGGATAGGTTTTTATTTTGCTGGAGGTCCTGTTGAATACAAGTTGTGAGAGTAGCATCCTGATCTCATTGCTCGCCTCAGAGAAAAAGTTTCAACATTTTCCCATTAAATACAATGTTTCCTGTAGGTTTTATATAGATGCCCTTCATCAGTTTTAGGTAGTGTCCTTCTATTTCTAGGTTGCCAAGAATTTATGTCATGAATGAATGCTGAATTTTATCAAATTATCCTCTGCATTTATTGAAATGATCATATGATTTTTCTCTTCTGTCTACAAGGTGAATTACACTATTTTTTGGATAACTTTTAATTTTGGTATCCTTTAAAACATATACAAATTGAAGATTTGTACAAGAAACTCTTAAAACCCTTTACCCAGATTTACCAGTTGTTTACTTTTTACCTCATTTGCTTTATCATTCTTTCTTTACACACATATATATGAGCATGTTGCTTATTTTCGGTACCATTTTAGACTAAATTGGAGATAGTATGTCCTTTTACCCCTAAATACTTCACTTTATATTTACTAAGAACAGAGACATTCTATGGCAAGAATTCAATGAAGCAGGAAATTAAACTCTGATACATTCCTATTTCATATGTGTGAATATTAAACCAACTTTGCATTCTTAGAATATACCCCACTATGGATGATATGATGTTCTATCCTTTTTATATTGTATTGATGTTGATTGGCTTGACTTTGCCTATCTCCCTTTTTTCCTGCCTTTTTTTCCCTTTTCCCTCCCTTCCTTCTTTCTTCCCATCCCTTCCCTCCTCCTCACCTCCCTCCTTCCCTTCTCTTTCCCCTTCTTCTCCCTTCCTTCACTTCCTCCCTCCTCCCTGTCTTCCTCCTCCTCTCCTACCTTTCTTCCTCCCTTCTCGTTTCTTTCGTTTTGTATTATAAAATTGACCCTGATAATGTTTTCTTGTAAATGAATTTTTCCTTTCAAACAGTGATTGGGAAGGTATTCTCTCTTTTCCCATTCTCCTCGAATAGTTTGTAAGCTTGGTAACTATTATTTCCTTGAATGGTTGTAAAGCATTTAATCCTGAGGCAGGGAAGATTTTTTTTTTTTTTTTTTTTTTTTTTTTTTTTGAGATGGAGTCTCACACTGTCACCTGGGCTGGAGTGCAGTGGCGCGATCTCAGCTCACTGTAACCTCTGCCTCCTGGGTTCAAGTGATTCTCTTGCCTCAGCCTCCTAAGTAGGTGGGATTACAGGCGCCCACCATGATGCCCAGCTAATTTGTGTATTTTTAGTAGAGACAGGATTTCACTATGTTGGCCAGGCTGGTCTCAAACTCCTGATCTTGTGATCCACCCACCTCCGCCTCCCAAAGTGCTGGAATTATAGGGGTGAGCCACCGCATCTGGCCAGGCATGGGAAGGCTTTTTATTTGAGATTCACTTTAATAGCTGTAAGACTAGATTGTCTCTCTTTTTGTGTCCATTTAGTAAGTGATGTTTTTCTTTTTAAAGTGGTCATTTAATCTAATTTTCTAGTTAATTGTTATAAAGTTGCTCATAATATTATCCTATTATCTTTTTAATATATGAGGATATAGAGTTATGTCTCCCTTTTCATTTCTAGTGTTTTTAATTGTCCCTTCTCTCTTTTGCTGTTGGTTAGTCTTACTATGGGTTTATTAATTTCATTAGCCTTTTCCAATAACCAGCATTTGGCTTTGCTGATTCCCTCTTATATTAATATGTTTGCTTTCTATTTTATTAACTTCTATTTTTATATTTTCATTTTGTTCATTTTACTTTCTTTTGTTTAATTTACCATTTCCCCCCTTAACTTCATGAGATAGATGCTTGAAACACTGATTTTCAGTCTTCCTTCTTTTCTAATCATATGCATTTAAAACTAAAATTTTTCCTTTACGCATTACTTTACCAGACTTCCCTAAGTTTTGATATGTAATATTTGTCATAATTTCTAATTACTTTCTCATTTTTAATGTGATTTCTTCTTTGACTCTTAAATAATATAGCAGTGTATTACTTAATTTCTAAACATATGTAAGGATTTTCTAGCTTTTATGTGATTGATTTCTAGTTTAATTTTACTGTAGTAGGATAATATATTCTATACAATTTTGAAATTTGCAAAGTTGTCAAGACTTGCTGTGTGGTCAGCATTGTAAAGGGTGCAGGTGTACTTGAAAAGAATGACTATTATTTAGTTCTCAGGTACAGTGTTTTAAATGTGTTAATCAGTGTGCAAGTTTGTTAATCATATTGTTTGATTTTTTAATATTATTACCAAGTATTTAGGTCTTCCTTATTAGCTACTGAGAGAGGTGTGTTAATGTCTCTCCCTGTGATTTTGGATTTGACTGTTTCTCCTTTGGCTAAGTCAGTTTTTGCTTCACATATTTTTGGTCTATGTTATAAGCTATGTATAAATTTAGAATTATTACATCTTCCTGACAGATTGAATCTTTTATATATAGCTGTAAAATTCTAATCTGATAATCTTTGCTTTTTGTTGAATTTAATTAGGTTTCATATGTGTGATATATTGTGGATTATCATTTCCAATGTTTTTCTTCAAGTATCTGTTTGGCTACTTTTTTCCTTTCTGATTCTTTTTGGGACATTGATTCCCCCTCTTCCAATCATCCCTGCCTCAAGACTCCCCATTTCATCTTCGTCCCTCATTGGTTTGGAATTCTTCAAATACCCATTGATCATAATCACACCTACCTCCTTTTTGCTGTAAGTGTAAACAACTTTAGCTTTGCTTTTTAAATGAAAGTTATGTTGTATTTGTGTTTTGATTCTCCATAGTTAGTTATAATTGATATTCCATCAACTTTCATACTCATCATTTTTTTTCCTTGCATACCACAATTTCTGTCTGGCTTTAGTTGTTTTTTACCCCCACCTTGCTAAAGGACATCTTATAGTGAGCATCTGTAAGGGTGGAAGCAACCTTAATCTTTGCATATCTGTGAACATTTTTATCTCACCCTCACTGTTAGATGTTAGTTTAACGCTGTATACAATTCCTGGTTGGTAGTTATTTCTCCTCAGCATTTTGAAGCTATAATTGCATTCTCTTTTGGCCTCCATTGAGGATGATAGAAAATTTGTCAAATACCTAATTGTTATTTCATTGCAAATAATTTGTCACTTCTCTCTTGTAGCTTGTAAGATTTTTTCTTTATAGTTTCTTTATAGTTCTGTATAGTTTCTATATAGTTCTATATAGTAGTTCTATATAGTTTCACTATGATGAGTCCAAATGTGGATTTATACTAGAGAGCTGAGAACACCTTTCTCTAGAATTTCATGTCGGTCTTCAATTACGGAAAATCATTAATTATTAGCATTTACAAATATTACTTCTCTGTCATTCCCAGCATTCACTTATTTTTGGAATTCTATTAAATGGATCTAGGAATTTCTTAATCTAGTCTCTGTATTTCTTAACTTCTTGTATGTGTGTATGTATATATGTATACATATATTCAATATCAGATATATGTATATGTATACAAACACACACACATATAATTAAATTTTCTTTTTCTTTTTCTTTTTTTAAGAGACAGGGTCTTGCTATGTTGCCCAGGCTGGTTGTGAACCCCTAGGCTCAGTCTCCCAAAGTACTGGGATTACAAGCATTAGCCACCGTGCTGGGCTCCATTTTTTGTTGCTGTTTCGCTATGCTGTGTTCTGCAAGAATTCTTCAGTATTCCCTTCTAATTAACATATTCTTTATTTGATTGTGTCAAGTCTAGAGTGATCTCATATCCTGAATTTTTTTTTTTTGAGACAGAGTTTTGCTCTTGTTGCCCAGGCTGGAATGCAATGGTGCAATCTTGGTTCACCGCAACCTCCACCTCCCAGTTTCAGCAATTCTCCACCCTCAGCCTCCTGAGTAGCTGGGATTACAGGCATGCACCACCACACCCAGCTAATTTTGTATTTTTAGTGGAGACGGGGTTTCGCCATGTTGGTCAAGCGGTCTTAAACTCCTGACCGCAGGTGATCCACCCGCCTCGGCCTCCCAAAGTGCTAGGGTTACAGGTGTGAGCCACTGTTCCCGGCCCTATACTGAATTTTCAAAGGAATCTATTTTTATATTTCAAGCCTTCTAGTTGATTCTTATTCATATATAACTCTTATTTTTTCCCTCTCTACATTTCCTTGGTGTCTTAAAACAAAAGATATTATTTCATTTATATCTTTGTGCATGATAAACTTTTTCCCTCTCTACATTTCCTTGGTGTCTTAAAACAAAAGATATTATTTCATTTATATCTTTGTGCATGATAAACATTGTTTTTTTTTTTTTTTTTTGCTTTTGATAAACTTTTTT
>NW_016804791.1:623268-630641 GCF_001698545.2 Rhinopithecus bieti | reverse complement strand
TTTTTTTTTTTTTTTTTTTTTTTTTTTTTAAAGAAAAGATCTTTTCTAGGGCTGTTTCCTAAAATTGATTTAGTCAGAAACCAATTCCCATTCAGGGTCGTAATTTATTTTCATTCGATTTCTTTATGATTTGGGATTTGGGTTTTTGCTCTGATTGTGGATGGGAGATTTGTGTTTGTTTTCTCTCTGCACTTCACCCACGCCCCCTGTTTCCCTCCCCTTTCCAGTGATTTCACAGCTGTTTTGAGTTGTTGCATCCGGGTCTCTAGTCCTGAATTGTGTCTACTGTGACAGGGCTCTCCTCCCATATTAGGCAGTGTTCTCCAGGGAAAAAGAACCCGTAAGATACCTATGAGACTCACACGGATTTGTTGTGGGAATTGGCTCCTGCAGTTATGAAGGCCAAGGAGTCCCGTGATCTGTTGTCTGCAAACCGAAGAACAAGGAAAGCTGGTGGTGTCAATGTCTTTCAGTGCAAGGGCCTGAGAACCAGGACTTCTGAAGTTTGAGAGCAAGAGAAAACGGATGACCCAGCTCAAAGAGTGGGAGCAAATCCACCCCCTTCCTCTGCCTTTTTGTTCTATTTGGGCCTTCACTGGATTGGATGGTGCCTACCTGCATGGGTAAAGGAGATCTTCTCACTCAATCTACTGACTCCTGTGCTAATCTCTTCCAGAAACACCCTCAGAGACACACCTTGAAATGATGGGTTACCAGCTACCTGGGCATCCCTTAGCCCAGTCAAGTTGACACATAAAATTAGCCAACATACCTACCCTAGACCCTAGCGACATTAAGGCTATCATATCCACAGACACTACATTTGATTTAGGTTCTTTGTCACAAAGCCTTCCTTTCTGCAGGCTATAAAGCGGAAGCCCCAGACGCTATTGTGTCAGCACCTTAAATTTTCGATTTCTTTCATGACCCATCCGAGTCCCTGCCTTCATGAAAATTATTCCAGTTCCCCTCTCATATGGAGCACTAGTAATTCCTCCACTCTGCAGGATGCAAATTCTAGGCTGTCCCTTCCTATAGGATGCTAGCTTCAGCTGTTCCTCACCACTTTTTGTTTTAATAACAGAGGTAATTATTTTGAGCCCAGTTATTTTGCCTTTGATTTGTCCCTTACCTGTCAGTGCTATGTCTTTGCAGTCAAGGGGTGTGAGACAAAGTGTGACATCCCTGCACTGGCTTCACCAGGATTCTGTCTTCTTTTTGAGGCTCTCTACACCCTTCTTCCTTGAGTGAATGGGCACTCTTATGTTTCAGGTAGTTCTGAGGACAGCCTTGATGCTGGGGCTGGGCAAAAATAAAGGGCTCCCACTTCCACTCTCAGCTCCCAGAGGGATGTCCTGAGCCATATCGCCAGGACCTCTGCCCAGGAAAGGAACAGGGGAGTATAAGGAGATATTGCTGCAAAGACTATCCTTCATTGTAAGAATGATATGGGGAGACGACGTGGAGGGATAGGGGGCTTGTTCTCTCCCCTGTTCCCCTCCACCAAACTTCCCAGAGAAAAACATTTTTTTTTCTTTTTTGAAATAGAGTCTTGCTCTGACACCCAGGCTGGAGTGCAGTGGTGCAATCACAGGCTCACTGCAGCCTTGAAGTCCTGGGCTCAAATGATCCTCCCACCTCAGCCTCCTGAGTAGCTGGGACTACAGGCGTGCGCCACCATGCCCTGCTAATTTATTTTTGTTTTTGTAGAGATGAAGTCTCCCTATATTGTCCGGGCTGATCTTGAACTCTTGGGCTTGAGTGACCCTCTTGCCTCAGCCTCCCAAAATGCTGGGATTACAGATGTGAGCCACTGCACCTGGCAGAAAAAAGTTTTAATTGCCAGAAACATATGTGGAAATACTGAAAGAGCAAGAAATTAGCTGACTAAATTTTTTTTCCTTTTTTTTTTTTTTTTTTGAGATGGAGTCTTGCGCTGTCACCTAGGCTGGAGTGCAGTGGCATGGTCTTGGCTCACTGCAAGCTCTGCCTCCTGGGTTTGTGCCATTCTCCCACCTCAGCCTCCAGAGTAGCTCGGACTACAGGCGCCCACTACCACTCCCGGCCAATTTTGTTTTTGTATTTTTAGTAGAGAAAGGGTTTCACCGTGTTAACCAGGATGGTCTCGATCTCCTGACCTCGTGATCTGCCCGCCTCAGCCTCCCAAAGTGCTGGAATTATAGGTGTGAGCCACCACACCTCGGCAGTAACGATAATCATTCTGTTTTTTTTGAGACAGGGTCTCACTCTGTTGCCCAGGTTGGAATGCAGTGGTGCAATCTTGACTCACTGCAAACTCTGTTTCCCAGGTTCAAGTGATTCTCCTGCCTCTGCCTCCTAAGTTGCTGGAAGTACAGGCATGTACCACCACACCTGGCTAAGTTTTGTACTTTTAGTAGAGACGGGGTTTTGCCATGTTGCCAAGGCTGGCCTTGAACTCCTTGGCTTGGGGAATCCACCCACCTCAGCCTCCCAAAGTGCTGGGATTACAGGCGTGAGCCACTGCACCTGGCCACGTTTTAATAATTCTTATGACACTGTAAATCTCAAAAGTTCCCAATTAGATAGAAAATAAAAGTAAAGAAAAATGGGCTGGGTACAGTGACTCACATCAGTAATATCGGCGCTGTGGGAGGGTGAGGCAGGAGGTTTGCTTGAGGCCAGGAGTTCAAGACAAGTCTGGGCAACATAGCTAGACCCCATCTCTACAAAAAATTTAAAAATTAGCTGAACATGGTGGTGCACACCTGTAATTCTAGCTACCTGGGACTGAAGCAGGAGGATTGCTTGAGTCTAGGAGTTTGACGTCGCAGTGAGCTATGACTGTGCCACTGTACTCTAGGCTGGGTGACAGAATGAGACACTCTCTCAAGAAAAAAATTATAAGAGAAAAATGAAGAACTTTTTTATGTAATTGACTATAATATGGAATAGAATTGGAATTTAAAGCGGCTATTGTAGTTATTTTATTTTATTATTTTAGAGACTGGAGCTTACTATGTTGCCCAAGCTGGTCAGAAACTCCTGGTCTCAAGTAATCCTCCCACCTCAGCCTCCCAAAGCCCTGGGATTACACCAGGTGAACCCTCCTGTCCGGCCCTGTAATTTTATATCACTTATTATTAATATATTTTATTTAAGAAATATTTGAAAATAATTGCTATTTTAACTACCTAACCTTGTATATTAATTACTTCCTGATATTTCTTAAATAAAGGATTCCTGTGTTGTGCAGCTGACATGTAACTAAATCTACACATTGTGTAAAACTCTTGGATTGGAACAAATCTAGAAGATGAAATTTTTTCCAGGATAAAGTTGAACCTAACAGCTTACCCACTGTGAATATTCTCTTTACAGCCTCTTAAACAACACAGCTATAGAGGCACATGCGGTTTCGTGTGTATGTGTGTGTGGCTACGAAGGGTTAAAATCTCAGGTTCCCTTAATTCTGTGAGCATGTGGTGGCCAGCCCAGAGCCAGACTGAACCATGTTAATTTCCCAGAAGATTTCAAGGAATTATTTTTTGAAAAGGGGAAGTTTGGACTAATAAAAACCAGGATAACCTCCGGCAGTCACATGGAAAAGAATAGAGACAAATTACTCCCGGTTTGTTCGACATTGTGGCCTTGGGCTTTCTCTCGCCAAACCAGACTGCTCTGTTTTTCCTTCACTCCAAATAAAGAAGTGATTTCAGGCATGTCCTGGGAAAGGTAAGAACAGCAAAGTGATTCCGAGTGCTCCTCTGCGCTCTCTTTCTCAGGTTCGGCTCTTCCAGAAGCGCGGTAGGGACTGCGAGGACTCTGACGTCATCAGGCCCCAGGTTTGGATTCCTGTTTGGCCACTTTGGGGAAATTTACGTTTCCGCTCTGAACTTCAATTCCTACAACTCTTAAGGAAGATAATTAATCTCATAGCCATCATGTTGAAGATTTGGATGTGATAAGGTCTGTAACGTGCCTGGCACATAGTAAAGACTGAAAAAAAATGCCTAGAAATGCCTGGATTACCCTCAGATCAACTCCTCTCTTCAGTGTCTGACAGCTGTGGAAACCTCACCTCTTTTGTAAATAGCTCCCTGTAGGTTGTAGCCAGGTGATTGACAGAGGTTTTGTGTACAAATTAAGGCATTTTAAAATAAAATATCAGTTATCTATTGGCTATTGGCTATGTAACACATTTCCCCCAAAATTAGGAGCTTAAAATAATTTTTTTTTTTTTTTTTTTTTTTTTTTTTTTTTTTTTTTTTTTTTTTTAGAAACAGGATCTCAGTTTGTTGCCCAGGCTGGAGTGTAGTGTTGTGATCACGGCTCACTGGCTCACGGTAGCTTCGACCTCCTGGACCCAAGCAATTCTCCTACCTCAGCCTCCTGAGTAGCTGGAACCACAGGTACGTACCACCATGCCCAGCTAATTTTTTTTTTTTTTGGCTTTTTTACAGAGACAGGGATCTCACTATGTTGCCCAGGCTGGTCTCAAACTCCTGAGTCCAAGCGATCCTCCTGCTTTGGCCAGCCAAAACAGAAACAACCATTTTATTATGTTCACGGATTCTGTAGGTCAGGAAAGCACAACTCCATGATGTCTATGGCCTCAACTGGGAGAACTGAAAGGGGGGTGCTGACCCACCCACTGGGGGAAGAAATCATTTAGAGCTGTGTTCACGCACATTCCCCGCTGTCAGTTAGGACCTCACACTAGGAACACCCACACATGGCACCTCCGTGTGGCTTGGGCTTCCGTACAGTATGGTGGTTTTGTACTTACACAGCAACTAATGGCCTGAAGGCAAGTTTCCCAAGAGACCCAGGTAAAAACAGTATCACTTTTTGGGTCCTCGTCTTGGAAGAAGTCACATAGCATCACTTCTGCTGGGTCTCAAGCCTTTCCAAGTTCAAGGGGAGAGGATGTGGACTTCACCTCTTGATGGGAAGAATGTCAAAGTCATATTGTGAGAACACGTAAAATGGGAGATGTGGCATCTTTGGAAAATACAATCTGTCCCAGGGTGAGTGAGTCCATAGTAAGTCCTCAAAACATTTCACAGGATCTGGTGAGAGTATGAAAAATGTATTTGAGGAGAATAGCTGCAAGGCCCATGCCACTGTGGTTCAGGTGGGAAACAATGAAGGCCTGAAAAAAGCAGCAACAGAGAGAATGGAGAGAAGAAGGTGGCTGTCAGAGTTGGCCCTGGGACAGAATCACTCTCCTGCGGGCAGCGCAGAGGAAAATGAAAAGGAGGAAGAAGAGTCTGAAGGCTCTGACAGTTTGAACCTAGGAGCCCAGCAGGGCGGGGCTGCTGTTATCTGAAATAGGGAAGTCGCAGAGAGAAGCAGGAAACTTCTCTTCCCTCTTTGCTCACCACATGCTTGTGCCTTTCCCAACAACTCGGGCTGTGCAGCCTCAATCTATTTTGCATGCATGTGCTTTGCTTTTCACAGATCTGGACATTAGCTCAGATCCTGGGGCCTCAGTAAATCCCTCCAGGGCTGGGAAGACGACCTTTCAGAGATGACTTCAAGGGCTGTGCCCGGAAATGAGGCCGTTTATGGAGCTGATTTTGTGTCCAAATCTGCTGTTAACTTTCAGCTTTACCTGTGTAACTAAACATCCAGGAAACAGCCGTTGGACATGTGCAGCTTCTGCAGAATGTTTCAATGTTATCAGGAAAAGGCATGAGCACACATTGCCTGATGAAGGAGCTCAAGTTCAGTGGCACTTGAAGGTCAGGCCCTTAGGACTCCGTACTCAATCATGTTCTCTCGACTTCACTGGCAGTATCCGCTTCCACCCCTGCTGTCCAGGGCACAGCACTGGCTTACGTATATGGCTTCACTTTACCTCACTTCAGAGAACTCTGGGTTCACAAGAGCTGTTACAATGAAGTTGGAAGATCATTTAAAACCGTTCCAAATGGATGCTGTCCTTCTGTTCGTGGTAGCTAGAGAGAGACTAGGCAATTATTCCAATAAAACTGTCATTGCTCAAACATTTCAGGACCTGGCCTTTAGGAATTGCTTTTATTTATTTATTATTTGTTATTATTATTATTATTGTTATTATTATTTGAGACAGAGTCTTGCTTTGTCGCCCAGGCTGGAGTGCAATGGCGCAATCTTGGCTTACTGCAACCTCCACCTCCCGGGTTCAAGTGATTTTCCTGTCTCAGCCTCATGAATAGCTGGGATTACAGGTGTACACAACCATGCCTGGCTAATTTTTTTGTATTTTTAGTAGAGACAGGGTTTCACCATGTCACCCAGGTTGGTCTCCAACACCTGACCTGAAGTGAGCCACCCACCGTGGCCTCCCAAAGTGCTGGGATGACAGGCGTGAGCCACTGCACCCGGCCAGGAATTACTTTTAGAATCATCATGTGAACCATTATCACTCTATACCTTGTTTTTTGACCCCAACTTGCCTTACCCACAATATAACTCAGAGTTCTCTTATTTGTAAGTGACAAGAACTAACTCAATTTAAGTGAAAAAGCAAATTTATGGGCTTGTATAACTGGAAGGCTGGAGCATCTGGCATCAGGTATAACTATGCAGGAGCTCAACTAATGTCCTTGCATCTCCACTCTTTTCACTTCTCTCTGTAGGTTCAACTCATTCTCGCTCACTGACAATGGACTTCCTGCATGTGCTACCGGCAACCCTCCCGTGTTAGTAACCCCAGGGAAAAGAGAACCTGCTCCCACCTACCCCTTCTTCCCCACTCCCACCACCGTTCATACCTCATTTCTGGGCAGGACTCTGATTGGTGCAAACTGAGCTATGTGCCCATTGTTGTGCTAAAAAAAAAATAGGGAAAAAGCACATGTTCTGGGCAGGCAAAAATAGTAGTGGCCAGTGGCTACCTCACCTGCTTTGGCCATCATCCTTGACACTGCATAGCCTTGAACTATTTCCCAAACCTACCCTGGTGCTTTGTTAGAAACTCTGATTCTCGAGCCCCATCCTAGCCTACTGAGTCAGTCCCCACAGGTTAACAATTTCCCCAGGTGATTCTTCTGTACCTTGAAGTTTGGGATAAGCTGAGTAAAAGGAGAAAGGGAGCCGGGCACGGTGGCTCATGCCTGTAATCCCAGCACTTTGGGAGGCCGAGGCAGGTAGATCACCTGTGGTCAGGAGCTCCAGACCAGCCTGACCAACATGGTGAAACCCTGTCTCTAATAAAAAATACAAAAATTAGCTGGATGTGGTGACAGGTGCCTGTAATCCCAGCTACTTGGGAGGCTGAGGCAGGAGAATCGCTTGAATCCAGGAGGTGGAGGTTGCAGTGAGTCAAGATTGTGCCATTGCACTCCAGTCTGGGCAACAGAGCAAGACTCTATCTCAAAAAAAATATATATATATATTTATATATA
>NW_016804791.1:555520-622944 GCF_001698545.2 Rhinopithecus bieti | reverse complement strand
ATATATATATATATATATATATATATATATATGAAAATGAGAAAAGATGGGCAATGGCTGTGAAGGAGCTTTCCAGAGAGGAGCCTGAGCAGGTTCTGTGCATGGCAGCATGATGGTGGCAGGCAGCCAGCCTCCTCAGGTTAGCCCACAAAGAAGCAGTAGGCCTGGGCGCACAGAACTGGGGCACAAAGTCACAGCTAGGGTAAGCCATGATGCCGGTTCTGCTCAGCTGTTGAACAGGGAACACCTTGAGTCCGCTGAGTGCAGCTGGCAGGGTGCTGTATCCTGGGTGGGCTAAGCCTGGGGACGGTGTCTTCAGCGGCTTCTGCAGAGTAGAAAAGAAAGCTTTGAGGCCAGGGGAGTCCATTCCCAGAGTTTTACTGCCAGAAAAGTTGAAATGACTTTTCTATTTTTTATTTTTTAATAAACTTTAACTATAGTCGGTTGTTAAAGTGTTTCTGAAATTTGGATCCTGTCTAGCTGCAAATAGAGCCACTTCATGCATAAGAGTTTATGTAAAACACAGTCACACCTAGGCAGACCATGCCCATTTCCAAGTGAGTTATTCATAGAAGTTAGATGTGGAAATTCTTAGTTGACTCCATCAGTTCCCTTATCTTTTATTTATTTATTTTAGAGAGAGTATTCCTGTAAGAAGGGCTGCAGAAATGAAAGGCAATGGAAGTTTAATTAGATAGAACGGTTTCGAGGCCTAGAGGTCTGGGCCAAAGACTGAAATTGCTTCCTGCTGCTTGGCTCAAGGCTCTGAGATCTTTGCAAACCCAACACAGGACCACGACACTGGCCATAAGGCAAAGTGCTGGGATGCAGCTTCCCTCTGGGACTCGAGGCTGTCCCGTCCTTTCATGGGCCTCTCGCATGGTGTTCCTCACATGAGTGGGCCTTTCAGGACCGCACCACAGCCCCACAGTCCTGTGAGACTGGAAGATGCTTTTGGTGTCAGTGGACTCCCAAGCTCTAGAGTGTGGGGGTTATGGAAACAGGTTCTAAAATCAGACACATTGAGTTCAAATTCTTTTTTTTCTTTTTTGCCACTTGTTAGATGCATGATGTTGAGTGGCTACATAATTTTAGTCTCCTCAACTATAAAATAGGGTTAGTGATAGGTTGGTTATGAGGATTACACAGGAAAGTGTACAGGAAGTAAGGAGGTAGACGTTGTGTCTTTTTCCTAATCATATTCTGAGCTCTTGGCACAGCACTTAACCAAATGTCAAAGCACTTGGCACTGCTCAGAACGTGCAAGCACTTAATTAATAGGAGCTATTATTATTATTATTTAGTGTCTATAATAAAGTTTTATTAGAACATTACCGTACTCATTTGTTCATACATTGCTACAACAGCAAAATTGAGTATTTACAAGAGATCACATGGCCTACAAAGTCAAAATATTTATTACAGGTTGAGTATCCCTAATTTGAAAATCCAAAATCTGAAGTGCTCCAAAATTCAAAACTTTTTAAGTGCTGAGATGGTGCTCAAAGGAAATGCTCATGGGAGCATTCTGAATTTCAGATTTTTAGATTAGGAATGTTGAACCAGCATAAATTGCAAATATTCCAAAATCCCCAAAATTTAAAATCTTTTAAACCCTTCTGGTCCAAAACATTTAAGATAAAGGTTACTCTTGTCTGGTGCTTTATGCCAAACATTTACCAACCCCAGTCCTATGTGACAACTTGGAGTTTTCATTTGTGTTTAAAGGTTAAAACAGGAAAACAGGATGTGAATAGTGAGGTATAATATTTTTGTTTCGTAAGTGTAAATTTTAATTCATACATGAACATTTTTTCTAATTTTGAACTGTACATCTAAACTTGGAAGTTATTCTTCTTGGCTGGGCGTGGTGGCTCATGCCTGTAATCCCAGCACTTTGGGAGGTCAAGTCGGGTGGATCACTTGAGGTCAGGAGTTTGAGACCAGCCTGGCCAACATGGCGAAACTCCGTCTCTACTAAAAATGCAAAAATGAGCTCGGCGTGGTGGCAGGCGCCTGTAGTCCCAGCTACTTAGGAGACAGAAGCAGGAGAATTGCTTGAACCTGGGAGGTGGAGGTTGCAGTGAGCCGCAATCATGCCATTGCACTCTAGCCTGGGTGACAGAGCAAGACTATGTCTCAAAAAAAAAAAAAAAAAAAAAAAATTATTCTTCTCTTTTACTTGTTTGAAGACAACAAAAGCAGCTAATGATTAATAGTGCTATACATTGTATTAGTGTACTAGGGCTGCCATAACAAGACTGAGTGGCCTAAACAGCAGTAATAGGAGCTATTACTATTCCTGAACTGTCGTTGAATTTTGTGTGGTGCCTTCCCTCAAGATGCTGCATAGCAAGCAAATGCTCCCCATTCCCATGTCATGAATATCAGTGAATATTACTTTAGTCTTGAGAATCTTATGACATTTCTTTCTTGAGATAATTGGAGACATCCTTAGGTTTTGGAGAAATGTGGAGTCCAAAAAGAATTTACAATTACAATGTACATTTATTGGTCTTGATCACATTAGTAAGAAGGGACTGCCACTCCCTATTCATTTTTTCAGGTTCCCATGGCTCCTCTTGTAAATATCTCTTTCTGTTCACAACCAAACAGGACTTGGGGGACTTGAGTTAGGCATTCCTCAAGAATTTTGGAAGTAGGTTTATGTTCACATACAAGAATTTGGGTTCCTGGCTTGGGTTCATTTCTCCTCCATTCATTCAGCACAGTTGTTGGAAACCTCATCTCTGGAAGGCAGGGTGCCATGCACTGCAGGTGAGAGAAAAAAAAAGCCAGTTTTAAGTAATGACCTTCTCCTCCATGCCTCTGCCTTAACCCAGTTCTGTGGCCACGCTTGTGAACCATCATTCAGGGTCCCACCCATCTTCCCTGGACTCGGCACAGTCTCTCTTCTTCAAAACTTCCCCAACTGCCTGAAAGCCCATGATTCTATAATCTGTATCTTTAGTCCTAAGCTCCTTTCCAAACCCATGACTCAAATGCTCAAGTCTTGGGGAGAAATTCACAGGATGTTGGCTGCACTTCCATCTCAGGTGTCTTTTGTGTATCTTCTTTGTGAACGTCAAACCAGTTTGGTTTCACCAGAATTTTTGCAGGACTGTGAAGATCGAGGTGTGGGTGTGTTTGTTTATTGGTTTCCTCATTGGCAGTTTTTCCTGAGTGTGCTTTGGACACTTCTTTAGCGATTTGCCCAAGCAGGCCTCTTCCTCTAGAAAGTTCTGTTCCTCTTGCTTCCCTGCCCTCCTCTGTTTACTAATGTGGCCCATCCCAAAAGGTTTTGTTCACATGTTTATCTGAGATGAGATGTCTTTTTAGCACAGTCCTGCCCACACCAGAATAATCCCCTCTTGTTTGGCTCTTTGGAGTGTGCATTGTCTGAGTCCCTCAAGGTTCGGGGCGCCCAGTGTCTGTGTCAGGGTTACCCATGCTTGCTCAGTCTCCTCTACAGCTGGCAAGTTCCAGAAGCACTGGGAACATCCTGGATGTTCCATCTCACAGAGCCTCCAGCAAACTTTTCGTTAGCTGGGTGACCTTTGGCAAATTACTTACCCTCCCTTTATCTGTGAAAAGGGGATCTTACTGCCCAACTCACAGAATAATTAATCCAACAGTCTGGCTCAACGCCCCACACATACTCAGCATTTGATGTGTTTTTACTTTCCTTCTTCATTCTCTGTGCTGCTTAGATGTTCAGTACATATTTCCTGAATGAATGCATTAATTAATAAATAGATACATGGGATGATTTTCCATTCCAAAGTGCTTACAGCCCTGTTCATGTTTCTCTTCATTGAGGCTGATGACATTAATGTGTAAAAGACGATGGTAACTATGAACTATTTCTCCTTCCTGGTATTGTTCAGGACTGGAGGTGGGAAAAAAGAAATTCAACCTGTGTAAACACTAGCTATAATTCTTTGAAACTTTTGCAAGCCTGGTGGAAGAAAAAGCCTATCTGTTGTTGTTTTAATTTGCATTTCTCTGATTACCAGTGATTTGAAGGGAAAACAATAGAAATATGCTTTTTGAACTACTTGGAGGCTACTCGTGGTTTAAAAAGCACCATCCCAGGCCTACTGAGCACAGAATTTAGAATGGCTGGATATGCGGGCTCATGCAATCGCATTCCCGAGACTGCCCAGGTTGTGAGGTCACACAGAATGCTGTAGACGAATTGTGTGGCCAGAGAAGAAGGGTGGTTCAGCCAGGACAGCTCCCTGGGAAGCCCCGGAAGTGCCTACATGATCCTCGAACCGGCCCACATGATGCTTTCCCCTCTTTCAGTAGCCATAAAGCTCCACAGAGATTTCCTCCTTAGAAATCTTTCCTAAGCCCCTACCTATGGCCGAGTTCCCGGAGCCACCTCACGTGCCTGGGAGAATCCTTGAGTCTGTCTCTCCCGGCCAGAGTCAGAACTGAACTCCTCAAGACCTGGGGAACGAGTGCCCTCCCTCCTTCCACGCAGGATCCGTGGCCTGGGTGCCCACATCCGAGTTCAGGACAGGCCTTTTCCCAAGGTGGGCTACGGCGAGCGCAAATACGCTCTCCCACGGGGGCTGGCCTGCTACCTGCAGAGCCCACCCTGAGCCTCGGCCTCCTTTGGAACAGCCTTCAGGACACAATGAACTGGACTATTCAGTCTTGGAGAACGCTGCTTGCGGGGCTTCTGTAGAATGGGCAGAAAGGGCTCTGGCAACCCTTGTCTGGTCTTTTTAGGGAGTCTTGCCTGCCTGAAGTGATGATGGGCTTCCTCCATCCCTCCAGTCTCTGCTCTCCCTCTCCTGTGAGCCAGCACTTGAAAAATAAATGAAAAAAATATACCAACCAAGAGCTGAACACAATTTTCAGAGACTGTGTAATCTAAACCCATTTTTAGAAAAGTAAGAACAGAAAGTGCCCATCGCGAACAACCTTTTATGTGATTGTGCACCACAAGTTGATCAAGTGAGCTCAAAGCTTCCTATTCTGGAATTGGATCTTTGCTATACATGTGCTCACCCAAAAGGCCCACTGCAGTATATATTTCTAATATAAAGGAGTAGAGATGAATTCCAAAAATCTACATCTTTAGATAAACTCGTTCACAATAAAAGACGCTGGCTTTTTCTTGGCCTCTAACCATCAAAATTACACACATGTCAATAGGTAGGTAGGTGGGTAGGTAGATATTGAAAGATAGATAAATGGATAGATAAACATAGATTCAGAAAGATAGCAATAGATAGATGATTGATAGAGAGAGCAATAGATGATTGATAGAGAGAGCAATAGATAGAGACAGAGAGATAGGGATATATAGAGACAGATAAGATGACTGACAGATATAGAAATAGACAGATGGACAGATGGACAGGCAGATGGACAGACAGATGGATAGATAGATACATGGATAGATAGCTAGATAGAGATAGATAGATAAATAGATAGATAGATAGATAGATAGATAGATAGATAGATAGATATACTGGTTTCAGCCAGGTTCCTTGAATCCACATACAAACATGCACCACATTATTCATTGTTGTTTCTGATAATGATTCGGTCAGGCAGGAACAAACCAAGGTGGGCATCAGAAATGGGTTCAGGACACCTCTGAGGAGGATTATCACCTGCTGAGTGGGGACTATAGCACTCATACTTGAATAACAGAGACAGAGGAATCTTCAGCCAAAGGTGAAGGCTTCGAGGATTGCTATCAGCCTAGAACTTGACCCATCTTACCAGATAGCAAAGCAATCAATAATTATTTATCCAGTGTCTGTGAGGAAGTAGACACTGACTTTGTTTCTGGAGAAATACAAAAAAGGGGAAGCAACAACAGGAACCAACTTTATCTCATGTAGAAAGAGCACTGCTAGAATGCAATTAATATCATGTAGGGTGCTAAAGTGTGGCCAACACCTCCAAACATCTTTATGAGAGAAGCACTGTGACCTCAGATGACTAATTGGCTGGGGTGTTTTAACGTAGTAATGAATGACCTGGTTGCAATTCTGGTTGTGACACTTACTAGCTGAGTGATCTTGGGCACGTTCACACCTCTGGGTCTCAGTTTACGTCTCAGCGAAATGGGGATAATAGTTGCTATATTAGCTATTGTATAGGACTTTGGTGAAAAGCAGATGATGTAATTAATAAAAAGTGCTTAGAATGGCACTTGGCACATAGAGAAAGCACTTCAACAGCTTCAGAACTTAAATGGAGAGGCCTGGCTACAGGTGGCTGCAGGTGCCAGTAGAGGCGGAAGGTGCTCTGATAAGGAGACCAGGCAGCTTTCAGGGAAGCTCCATCTTGCAGTTTTTGATGTTTTGTTATGAACATGTTTAATCACAGACACTACAGAGGGAAAAGTTTAATGGACACTTAACCCATTTCTTGGCTATATCCACTGCTAACATTTTACCATATTTACTTTATGTATTAAAAGTGAATTACATATTTTAAAGTGAATTACAAATATCATTACATTTCATCCCTAAATGCTTCACTGTGCATCTCCAAAACGTAAGGACATTTCCTTTTAGAACCACAACATTATCATCCTATCTAACAAACCAACAATTCCCTAATCTAACACACAGTATCTTGGAGTTTTTTGTTTTGCTTTGTTTTGTTTTGTTTTGTTTTTGAGGTAGGGTCTTGCTGTGTTGCCCAGGCTGGAGTGCGGTGGCATGAACATGGCTCAGCTTCCTAGGCTCAACCAATCCTCCTTCCTTAGCCTCTTGAGTAGCTGGGACCACAGGCGCATGCCATAATCTGGCTAATTTTTAAAAAATCTTTTTTGTAGAGTTAGTGTCTCACCCTGTTGCCCAGGCTGGCAACTTGAAATACTTTTGATTTCAAAAAAGACTATGCTGGAATGGAGACCATTTTGTAGACAAGATGTAAGTCACTGTATGTAGGAAAGAACGCTCCGGATACTAGGATAAAGAAAAGAATGTATCAATTGGCCACCATTCCCTTGTGGAAGTTTACCCTCTGCATACTCGTGGAGAAACATAGCCTGGCCTGAGATCCTTAGTGTGAATGAGCTCATTACAATTTGCTTCTTTTGAAAGGAGGAAAACATGTTTTTGAAGCCTGCTTGACAGACAAGGAGGATATTAATAAATGACATGCAAATTTCTTAATTTCACTTTGGCTGGCTATGTGATTGCTGCTTCTGAAATACAGGATGGTGATGGAGTTTCTTTTTCAATAAGATTTCTTGAGCTCTGAGTATTTGTTGGGCTGTCCAGCCTAACTTGGTTGATAGCGAGGTGGGGATCATTCTGACCTGAGAGGGGTACAATAAGGACACATCTGAATGAAAATTGGCCCTAAATAAAAAGTTGAGAGTTTAATTTTGAGGCTGTTTATTGGGTGGATAGACTGTAAAGGTTTGACTGAAAAGCTGCTTGAAGTTCTTTTTATAGCTCTGTTGCTCACACATGAGAAAGCAATTTCACTGATTGGCCTTTTACACTTAATTTTTGTCCTCTTGTTGTTTTTCTATTTCTCCTTTTGACTCTACATGTTGATGGTAGGATCCACCCGCCTTGGTCCCAGCGTGGGTGCTCTGGGATGCCCAGTTCAAACAACCCTTCCCTCTTCTCCCAAGAACAGGTGCGAGAATCCCTCCTCATCCCTCTATGGGAGACCCAGGGATGCCCTTTGGTCTCCATGTTGGATGGTGAGAACCCCACAGTATAGGGTAGTGGTCAGCGACATGGGTTCTGGAACAAGACTACCTGAACTCAAAATCTGCCTTCACTGCTATTGCTGGTTCCCTTTTCTCAAGTGCAGGGAAGAGCCAGCCCTTCAAATATGCCATTCTCTTATATTTACCTCCCTGAGAAAATATTTTCATTTGTTCTGGAAAAGACTGTCCTTCCCCAAGAATGAGTGAACCACTTTCTTATGTAATGAAGAAAAGTAGCAACTAGAAATTGGGGTGAATGTCGATACAAGATGACCATTTGAATCCTGCCAGGTGTTCTTAACTGCCTGGTTTACTTCATTTTGGTAGAAGGAATTCACTTTCATCTCCCCTTCTTTTAATAGATATTTTCTCTTGCCTGTGGATTTTGTGTACTTAGAATAAAAAAATCATGATATCCCAGTTTCAAGACAGAAAATGACTGGTTATGTCGAGGAGCATTTTTATGAGATCCGGAGGTCAGAACCAAGCATAAGCCAAATACAATTTGATGGTGTACTGCTATTATTTTAAAAAAGTAGCCCAGCATTTATAAATCCCTGCAGTGAGATTTAAAAGTCATACTGTGCAATCTTCCATAAATTTAAAATAAAATCACCAGCTTTAAGCAAATCATGAGCTTTGAATAATCTGTAAAGTAGTGCTTGTAGATGCCAGTCCTGACTTTGGAATATGTGAATATTGAGCCTTACCCCCAGCCCATTGACATTGTTGAGAAGTCTCCTGAGCCCACGGGTCCTGAACAAAAAACTCCCCAAATAGGAACATGACAAACAATGCCGGGCATCATTCTAGAGAGGTCTTTAAGCTGGTCAGGAGAATAGAATTTTTCACAAGATTGAGAGCTGGGAAGAAGTGCTGAGAAGTGTAGTCAATTGTTTAAATCACTGGAAACAGGGAGTTTAAGTAGTCTTGTGTAACATTCAGCAGGAGAAGACAGAAGCATAAATGACAGCGTAAAGGAATCTCTTCCCCTACTTAGCTGTAAATGAAAGCTATGTATTTTATCAGGAGCCATATGAATGAGCCACCTTACTGGTAACGCATGCTAATGATTTCATTAAGTACCATTAGGTTGGAATAAGAGGATACAGCTGTAATCTTATTCTTTTCCTCATTCAAGGCCATAGGCATCACAGACCTTGGGACTCGGTGGCCCTTGTTCAGATGCCACGTTACTGTAGCCACTGGTTGGCTGCAAACCCAGTGGAAAACCGTTTGCGTTGTTTGGAAGGATGGATCCTGACCTTTTTTTTTTTTTTTGAGAGGGAGTTTCGCTCTTGTTGCCCAGGCTGGAGTGCAATGGCTCGATCTTGGCTCACCCCGCAACCTCCGTCTCCCAGGTTCAAGCGATTCTTCTGCCTCAGACTCCCAAGTAGCTGGGATTACAGGCGTGTGCCACCACGCCCGGCTAATTTCTATTTTTAGTAGAGATGGGGTTTTTCCATGTTGGTCAGGCTGGTCTTGAACTCCAGACCTCAGGTGATCTGCCGGCCTCAGCCTCCCAAAGTGCTGGGATTACAGGCATGAGCAACGGCACCTGGCCGGATCCTGACTTTTATGCAGGTACCAGGATTCCTTACCAGGTCCCAGCCACTGTGACAGATACTGCTAATTGTTCACCAGCATCTCTATCTCCCTCAGGCATCCTGACTTGGAGAGCCCAGTTCTATATAGGGGAGCAACACAGCTCACAGGAGTCTTTCTCAGCCTTCGTGCAGTTGATGGAATCCATTGAACACAGTCCGGTCTTGAGATATGGGAAGATGTCCTTGGAGAACAGGCACTTTTTAAGTCAAGAGACAAAGCTTTACCAAGGGGAAGCTCTCTTTTCACCCTTTGCTCTTCCTCCTAGAATGCAGATGTCAAAATATACAGATGACATTCAGTAAATGAGATGGAAAGCCCGACGATGTTAAGAATAAGTGAGGAGTAGAAAGATGAAAAGAACCTGGGTGCCCGAGAACATCACTGAGCAGCCAAACCTGCCCTGACTATAACCCCCACACTTCTTTCCTGTGTGAAAAAGAAAGCCCTAGTTCCTTCCATTTCTATAGCAATGTTTTCTGTTACGTGTAGCCAAATGCATTCTTAACTGATACTAATCCAAAGAGAGGTTCTTCCAGAAAACCTGAACCAAAGTCATATAGTGATTTATTAACTTCTAGAAAATAGCACATTTTTAGCCTTAAAAAAATTCAGCTTAAAGAAAACTTTTTTCTGTGTTTCTTTTTTTTTTTCTTTTCATACCAGGTGATTTCAGATATCAATATTTCAAGTGTGTGAGGAGCAACAGTTCTATGCTTTTGACAATGTATTACTTCCATCCTTCTATTATCACCATCTTACTGAAAACAGCAAGTTGACTGTGATATTTCTGCTTAGTGTCCCTGCTGTCTCTCTTGCTGCCAAAGCCCTTTGGCATTGACGGCTGAACAGCCCAGCACCCCACAGAAGATCCTATTACTTTAGTTTATATAGCACGACCTTGACCACATGCCAGATAGAGGGAAAGCATAAGGAACAGCATCAGATGCCCTTGTGTATGTTTTATTTATTTTAAAATGTCTTCATTTAATTAAGAAATAAAAATTGGCCATGCGTGTCTTAGTAGTCTTCCCGGAAACAGAACCAACTTTAAAGGGAGGTTGCTTGTCCTAAGACACCCAGAAACATCTTTAGCCACACTCCAGTGGAATGGTAGTTTGTGTTAAAGTCCAAGTGAACCTGCCCAAGTCAATTCTCCAGTATAGATGGGCCAGAGCCAGTCTTTGTTTCAACCTCAGTAATTAAATCATGTTGGCAGATACAAAGCAAGAACTAGAAAGTAGACCAGAATATTTGTATGGGCACCCAATAGACTTTTCCTTCTGTATTAACTGTGAGATAACCCCAAAGTGGGACACATATCACCTGAAAATAGAGTACATGCGACTATTCCTGAAGTCATATGCCATCAAGTGCTGGGCCATGCATTGACCATAGCTTGGCGAGGGCTTAGGTCATGCACCACCTTGCTTTGTGTCTTGGCCACTGTCAGTGATATCAGCTGTTAGTCTCAAGGTGGCTAATCCAGGTCATTAGGGTTTAAAGACTAGTTTCACCTGACTGGTCAAACAGGCTTTGGCGGTCCTGAAAAATCAGAAAATAGAACAAAAGTCAACAAGCATAAATCTTTAGTCCAAGGGACCAGAGGCGTGTTTGAGATAGCTAGAGGACCTTATCAAGGATTGGAGCGGAATTATTAATGCAACAGATTTTTCTAGAGCTTGCAAGTTTTCCTGAGCGCCTCTAGTTAAAGAATTCTAATACCCCTTTTGAAGAAAGCCCATTTCAAGCTTACCTGACTAGCACTTCCAGATTTAAAGAGCTCTGCATCCCTTGGCAGGGAGCCTTCTACAATTGAAGGAGGAGACTAGCAGAGAATCCAAAAGTCTATGGAACCCTGATTTGGACAGACTGTCACCTCCTTGCTGCTCAGAGTGGCCCCAGTCCTAGAAGTCCTGGAGACATGGAGAGAGCCACAGGATAAATCTGGAGTATTTTCCTGGAGCATTAATTCTGCTTGATGGTAAATAACCAAGAACACTTTTAGGCTTAAACAGTATATTGTGGAGTATAATATAACACTTGCATGACACTTAAGAAGGAACACAAGCTTTCAAAGAAGCCTGCCTTTCTGTTGGGTTATGTTAGGCATTCAGATTGACTCTCGTCTGTGCCAGTAGGTGCTCCAGTGGGAAAGGCTGGAAAGACTAAATGGGTGATGCTGCTTATCTTTCTCTGCCTAGCACTTTCCTGAACAATGCAGGAGAGAACAAGGAAAAAAAAAAAGCCACTCAACATCTCATCCTCTGAAGAAAACCACACATGGCGTTTGGGGGGACATCTTTCAGGACACCTCCCAATGCATACGTTCAACGCCAGTGTGTGGATTCCCTTTTACATAAGGAGGGTCATACTTGTGTGCTTTATAACATACAGGAAACTTCTGAAATTTGCAGATCAGCTTGATTTAAGTTGACTCAAATAAATTAAGAGTTTCAGATGCCTACTCATAGCCAACAAGGTCATATACCAACGTGAATAGGCAAAGCCTTTTACATCTAAGTTGAACTAAAGATTCTCTCTCTCTCTCTTTCTTTCTTTCTTTTTTTTTTTTTGAGATTGGGGGTCTTGCTCTGTCACCCAGGCTGGAGTACAGTACAGTGGTGTGATCATATGATCATGTAACTCACTGTATCCTCGAAGTCCTGGGTTCAAGTAATCCTCACACCTCAGCCTCCTGAGGAGCTGGGACCACAGACCGACTCCTGGCTACTGTGGCATCACCACATTTGGCTTTTTTTTTCTTTTCTTTTCTTTTTATTTTTTAGAAACAGGATCTTGTTATGTTGCCCAGGCTGGTCTCAAACTTGTGGCCTCTAGCGATCCTCTCTCCTTGGCCTCCCAAAGTGCTGGGATTGTAGGCATGAGCCACCGCACCCAGCCTCTTTCTTTTATTTTTAAAAACAACAAGGAATAGGATTTGTAGGTGCTCAATAAGTGACGGTTGGATGCATTCCAAGGCTGGAAGTTAAGAGACCATCATCCTCTAGGTCAGAAGGAACTTGTTGAAAGGAAAGGGCTTTCGAGTCTTTTTGGTTGTGAGGCCTGGACCTACCAGAGCATCTCTTTCCAGCATATTGGTGGTTTCACCATTGCTGGCAGTCTCCCATGAGCCTTCAGGGCTGGGATGAGACTCTGGATGAAGAACCTAGAGAACTGAGCCCATCTTGTGAGCTCAGATGAGGGGAGCAGGGCAGGGAGGCAGAAGAGGCATCCATGGAGGTCCTGGGTACAGCTGCTGCCCAAATGGCCAGCGTGTCTATGCCAGGAAACCCAGCCTCAGACACACCTGCCCAGCCTGAGGGTGTGGGCTTCTTTGAGCAAAAGCTTTGTTCTGAGAGTGACTGTGCAAGGTAGTTCAATCAACAGTGGCACAACTTCAGATGGGGATTAAAGCCCCAAACCTCTCTCCTCTGTGTGTACTGCTAGAGGGGACAAGTCTGGGCCTGCCCTCTGCTTGGATTTCCAGTGCCTACTAGAGCTCTCTCTCTCTGTTTCTCTCTCTCTCTCTCTCATTCTCACACACACACAGACACACACATGCACACACACACACTGCTTATACTACCCTGAGTATAGTCTGAGTGCCTAGAAATGAGGAAGCACACATCAGATTAAGACACTGGCCTTTGAATTGACTGGGCTAGGGTCACAGCTCTTACATCTCTAAGCTGTAAGACCTTGGTCACCTTACTCAGCTCATCTGTGAAATGGAGAAAGCAGCTCCCCAGGCAGTGAGAATTAGATGACACTCATGTTTGGCAAATGCCTTGCAGAGTGCCTGGATCAGAATGAGTGCTCCATAGATGGGAGCTGCTGGAAAAATCAACTCAAGAGCTCACCTCATCAAGCTCCAGACTTTTTGAGCTGAGAACTTAGTTGCTGTTAGGTGTCCAAACATACTTTCTTTTCTTTCTTTTCTTTTCTCTCTTCTTTTCTTTCTTTCTCTCTCTCTTTCTCTCTCTCTCTTTTCTTTTCTTTCTCTCTCTCTCTTTCCTTCCTTCCTTCCTTCCTTTTCTTTTCTTTTCTTTTCTTTTCTCTTCTCTTCTCTTCTCTTCTCTTCTCTTCTCTTCTCTTCTCTTCTCTTCTCTTTTCTTTTCTTTTCTTTTCTTTTCTTTTCTTTCTTTTGACAGTCTCACTCTGTCACCCAGGGTGGAGTGCAGTGGCGTGATCTCAGGTCACTGCAACCTCTGCTTCTCGGCTTCCAGTGATTCTCCCACCTCAGCCTCCTGAGTAGCTGAGACTACAGACACATGTCACCACACTCAGCTAATTTTTGTGTCTTTAGTGGAGACGGGGTTTCACCATGTTAGCCAGGCTGGTCTCAAACTCCTGACCTCAAATGATGTGCCTGCCTTGGCCTCCCAGAGTGCTGGGATTAGAGGCATGAGCCACCACACCCAGCTAAATGTACTTTCTTTACCAATAGAAGAAGGTCTTACTCCTAGTTGGCCCATGTTGAGTGAAGACACACATGTACACACAGCTGCATACACACTGCTTGAAGGGTTGCCAGATCAGCATACTGCCACGGCAACAATGAATATGTAACAATTAGTAACCCTTGACACCTTGGCCCCTGCTGCACTTGCTCCCCAAAGCCTTCCTTCTGGGGTCTGACCACTCCCAGGGGTACAAGTCTACCCTTTCCCTTTTTGGTTCTCTATGTTGGTCTTGGCTCCAACTAGTCTCTGAATTCAAGCAACTAGGATCTATGCTTATATATCCCTGTTGGACTCTGGCCCTGCACATTGGTTAGGGGCAGTATAGCTTACTGGCTAAGAACACAGGATTTATTTGCAGACAGCAGTAGGTTTCAATTCCAGCTCTGCTATGAACCACAGATAAAACTGGGTGCAAGTTTTTTCAGCCTTTGCGCATCTCAATATCCTGAACACTAAAATGGGGGTAATAATGGTATTTAAAGGTTCTTTTTATTCTTTTATCTACCATGCCCCAATTGTTGGATGAAAAGGGTTCTTACAACAATTTAAATTAGTAATATTTATAAAGCATGTGGTAGATACCAAATAAATATTAGCTATTATTAATTTTGTTAACTGTTGTATTATTAATAGATTTTTAAAATTAATTTAGTACTAAAAATAAAATGTGACAGGACGGATGACTCTGGACTTACAGAAAGAAGAAACCAAGGGTCCACCTCAGGCTCATTCTTATTTTTTAGAATTTATTTATTTATTTAAGACAGAGTCTCGCTCTGTCGCAAGGCTGGAGTGTAGTGGTGCGATCTCAGCTCACTGCAACCTCTGCCTCCCAGATTCAAGCAATTCTCCTGCTTCAGCCTCCCCAGTAGCTGGGACTACAGGCACCCGCCACCACGCCCAGGTAATTTTTGTATTTTTAGTAGAGATGGGGTTTCACCATGTTGGCCAGGATGGTCTTGATACCTTGACCTCATGATCTGCCTGCCTCGGCCTCCCAGAGTGCTGGGATTATAGGCGTAAGCCACCGCGCCTGGCCAGCTCATTCTTATCTTTAAGGTGGGTTCAGAGAAGGGAGAGGGAAATGGCCTTCACTCTGGCAAAGAAGGAAGGAAAAGTCCCTGGTGACTCATTGGGACTTACTGCTTTGCTCAAGGCTCCTATTGTCATCTTGTGGCAAGTTCTGCTTTCCAAGACCATTGCCTGAATACTGTTTATGATACTTTTTGAGGAAAGGCGTTCATTCATACAAGGTAAATAGAATTACTGTTATGCAAAGTAGGAAACCCGCAGCAGTGTTTGGAGTCCTTTTGGACAGTCTCTTTCTTTTAAAAAATTATGTCTCTTAATTCTTACTCATTTGGTATCTTTTCTTCTTTTCTCCACCATTTCTGGAAAAAACAAAATGCATGGCCAGTGCATGGTGGCTTATACCTGAAACTCCAGCACACTGGGAAGCCAGGGAAGGTGGATGGATTGAGCCAGGGAGGGCGGATGGATTGAGGAGTTTGAGAGCCTGAGCAACATGGTGAAACCCCATCTCTACAAAAACATAGAATAAATTAACCGGGCATAGTGGCGCACACTTGTAGTCCCCGTTACCTGGGAGGCTAAGGTGGGAAGATCACCTGAGATCGGAGGTTGAGGCTGCAGTGAGCTGTGGTCACACTACTACATGGCAGTCTGGGTGACAGAGGGACACCCTGTCTTGAAAAAAAAAAAAAAAGAAAGAAAAAAAATGCAGCCTCCACTATGTTAGATCATGTAATTGCTTAAAACTCTTCTAGTGTTTTCCATCCCACTCAGGATGTAATGCCAAGTCCTTACAACAGCCCACAGAGCCCTGCAGGGCTGGGCCTCTCCACCCTCGGGTGGCCTGCTTCCTACCCACTCTGCTTGGTTGTTCCACTTCAGCCATACTGACTTGCTTGTAGTTCCTGGAATGCATTGAGCAAACATTCCCACAGGGCCTTTGCACATACTGCTCTCCTGCCTGGAGTGTTCTTTCCTCAGGCATCCTCATCCTCACTCCCTCCCATTTCTCAGGTCTCTGTTCAGAGGTCATCTTATCCAAGGGGACCTTCCTGACAGCCCTATCTAGCACCAGCCACTCTGTCACTCTGTCTCCTCACCCCATTTGGCCTTTCTGCATCGCACTTAAGACCTCCTAAAGCGTGTGTGCGTGTGTTTAATTGTCCAGCTTCTCCCGCTAAGATGTAAACTCCTTGAGGGCAGAGATTGTACTTAGCTCACCGCTTTGGACCCAGCTCCCAGCACCGTCCTGATGGTCAGTGGGCACTCGGTAAATACTGAATGAATGGATGCTGAGTCAGTGATGACAACCTGACTCTCCAGACGGTGCATGTGAGCACAGAGGAGGGACTACTTTGCAAATGCACTTCACTCTGAGAGGCCTCAGGTGCTCTGTAATCAGTGCTGACTCACTCCACGGACGAGAAGACCCCAGGTGGGTACTCAGCTTCCTTCACCACGACCTTGGCCGCCATGACTGTTGTAAGTACTAGGCCTGAAACAAAGCATAGGTCCCAGAGGAGGTGATGAGTTCCCAAAAGAAGGTCTTGCATATCCCACCTGTTCAATACATGTTTGAACAAAAGTACTAAAGAAAAAAGAGGAGGACGTGGCTATGGAAAAACAGACCTTATATGATATGTGCTAGCTTAGTTTTCTTTGCAAGAGAGTTGGGACAGAGGATTTCTTAGAGTCAAAGGAAATACTTTTGATGACCTCCTACCTTACTTTCCTTCTCCTTGGTATTTTATGTGATATTAGGAAATCAGAGAGGGCTTTATTCTCTATTAATCAGAGTCTATCTTGGAAGATCAAGAAGATGTTCAATGTCCTTCTCACTATTCACTCACATACTTCCACCAAGATAAAAAGATGAAAGTTACTTCTTACAGAGATGGATTTTAATAGTGCTTTTAAAAATGAAAGTGCTCTTTGTAGGGAAAGGAACAGTCAAGTAATGCAGAAGAGAACAAGGAAGAAAGAAAAATGATCAGTCAAGATCTTATCCCCTGAAGAAGCTGCAGTAACATTTTGGCAAACATATTTCAGGATACTTCTCAATGCGTATATGCAACGTAGATGTGTGGATTCCCTTTCACCTACATGGGATAATATCATACAATTTATAGAAACTGCTTTCTTTGCTTGATACTATATTATGGGGGCATCTTTCTATGTGTAAATCTTTATTTTTTCTTTTTTTCTTTTAATAGCCTTTTAAATAAAAAAAAAAAAATAGAAAGAAGGTTTTGCTATGTTGGCCAGGCTGGTCTCGAACTCCTGACCTCAGGTGAGCCACTGGCCTTGGCCTCCCAAAGTGCTGGGATCACAGGCATGAGTCACCATGCCCAGCCCATTTTTAATAGCCTTTAATGGAATAGTAAATAGTATGGCATTGTATGTGTGACCTAGTCAGTTTTCTATTGATAGATATTTAGGTTGTTTCCAACTTCTTGCTATTAGATAAGGTTGGATAAACAACTGCATGGGTGTGGCTTAGGAGGCTCTTGTCTCAGCTGGGTCTTCAGTCATCTCTGGCATTCCCACTCAGGAAATCCCAAACCACTAGTGGCCAATGGTCCCTGTCTCCATGCCCAGCCAGAAAACACTGTCTTCAAGGCCCCAGTTCTTCATGTCAATCAAATTGGTTCTCTTCATGTGTGGGGAGCCGGACTTGCTTACTTATTTTTGTTTTCCTGAAAAAATTCAGCAATGTTTTTGTATTGTACTTGGCATCAATTATTGGCACCCTTCTAGAATCCATCCCTTCATTTTCTGATGACAGCAATTCCTGAGGAATTGCCCCTCTCCTGTTGCATAGAGTCTCGGTGAACCTGGAGGTGGGGGCGGGTAGGCAGTCATTAAAACCCTTTGTGATTCTCTGAAACAGCCAGCCTCCCCTCCATTCCTTCCCTCTCCCCCAACCTCCCTCCCCCCACAGCCTCCAGGTCACAGGTTTGGAAGCTACTGGGGTTGGCAAGAAAGCAACTCATAAGACTGAGCAGAATTCAACAGAGAGACACCTGGAGAAGTGGCTGTGTGTTATCTCAGGGACCTTAAATATTCCCTTTCCTTTGCTTTGGGGCACAAGAGGAACATAGGCATGAAATAACAAGCTTCAATGCTATGCGGTTTTGTTCTTTAAAATGTCTTCTCTCTTTTTGTCCCGTCATTGAACTTGTCAGAGAGGCTTCTCTTGGCTAAACCCCACTGCGCTGGGTCAGAGCATGCCTCACTATTATTAACCTGTTCGACAGCTGAGGACGCTGAAGCACCCAGAAGCTACGTGACCTTACCAGGATCAGGTGGCAGCAGCCAAGCATCCTGGGACTTGCACTCTAACGGCAGGCACTGCACTTGGCTCAGGCTGAGCTGTCCTGGGGCACGCAGCAGCAGCAGCAGCAGCCAGGAAGCCCGGCTCCTGTTACAGGATGAGGTCTTAAGCTAGGGGCTGCTCTTTTTTCTCAGGGGTCAGTGTCAAAACAGCCACAGAAAGAGCTGCGGAAGAGCCGTTGGTGGTTTCACTTTGGAGGACTCTGGTCCCAGAGTCTGGAGATGGGTGGCAGCGTTTTCATGACATCTGTCTCAATCGTGGGGGGATTAGGAGGCCCCAGGGTAGGAACTGAATAGTTCACTGTGGCCCTCCACTGACAACACTAGGTACTGAAGGGTATCAGTTGTTCAGCCTCAGTTGTAGGGACAGAGTGGGTGGCGGCAGGAAGGAAACGCACCCTACTGAATGTCTACTCCCAGCCAGGCTTCGTCTCGGGCGCCTTCCTGTAGATTGTTTCATGGACTCCTTGTGTCAATGCTGAGAGCTCAGTCAACAACTTCAGCCTCTCTCCTCCTCCTCCTCCTCCTTTGGGTTGAGAAAATAAGATCCTCAGAGCTGCTAAGCAGAAAGTAGCCATTATACGATGAAGACAGAATTTTAACTCATGGATGTCTTGGTGCCAAAGTTAAGCTTTTCCCTGTTACTATCTCTGCCATCAGTAGCGCCTTGGGACAGGCAGAGTTTTGCCCCAAATCCCTCTGGAGTGAGAAGCCTTTCTGGGAAGGAGCACTGCTGAGTCTCACAGACCCCTGGCCTATGTCATAGACCCCTAGACATAGAGCCCTAGACCTCGGCTTCTGCTCACCTCTGATGGGTCATCGGAGCAGAACAATGTCAAAAGTTGGTGTTTTCTCTGAAACTCTCTGAATCTCCCTCCAGACTGCAGTTGGCTCAGGGGCACCATTTTGGCTGCAATCCCGCAGAGTTTCATTTTCACTTTTTTACTGAAAGATCGAAATCTGGGGAATTAGAGCTTTTCCATATTGATTTTCCAGGGGCAAGTGAAAATTACATTCTGTACAGGACCAAGAAAGTGCCACCTTCTGTGGCAACAGGGCTGATGAGGGCGATGACGTGCAGGAAGGGGGACAATGGGGCAAACAGATGTAGTTTCCGTGTAATTTTTTTCAAAGTGAAAAGGTAAAAAAACTAATTTGGGTTTGTATGAAATGATTTCTGGAATTAGAACTTTATTTATCTATCTGTTTATTTGTTTCTATTTATTTATGTATTTATTTTGTTTGTTTGAGACAGGGTCTCACTCTCGTTACCCAGGCTGGAGTGCAGTGGTGCTATCTCAGCTCACTGCAGCCTCCACTTCCTGGGCTCAGGTGATCCTCCCAGCTCAGCCTCCTGAGTAGCTGAGACTACAGGTGTGTGACACCATGCCCAGCTAATTTTTTTGTATTTTGTTAGTAGAGATGGGGTTCCACGATGTGCTTTGTGTTTAGTTGAAGGGAAAGTTGAGGAGAGAGAGGTGAGAACTTTGGAGAATATGAATCTGGGGTTTCTCTTTTGAGCATGTTGGGGTGGTGCGTCAATCTGCGTTTGGCCCCCTCCCCCGCCGAGGTCACCCAAGCCTGGTGTTTTAGGACCGTGGGGAGAACCAACCAGAGTTCTGGCGTGTTCTTCACTTCGGGGTCCAGATCTCTGGTCTGGTCTCAGATCTTTCTCTACCAACTTACTATCTAGAGGGTCTTTCACAAATTCACTACATTTCACTTAATTTCCTGAACCTTGACTTTTTTCCCTGTAAACTGGGAGTAATAATAGAAACTACCACGTAAGGTTGGAGTGAGGATTGACTGAATAAATATTAGTTGATTGATCGGACGAATAAATAAGATAACTCGTGTAGAGCACTTGGTTTTGATAGACAGATGTCTGTTATGTGTAATAACAATCTCCTATTTCCTGGCTAGGCCAAAACCCCAAGAAATCTGAGGTCTCACGGAGCTTGTGGCGTTCAGGTCAGGTGGATATATTTGAAGTATGCTTTTCTATTCTGGATTTTATTTCCTCTTTTCTGTTCCATCGTGGTAAATGTCTCCTAGCTGGTAGTGGGTGAAAACCTTTTATCCCCTGCAAAGCCACCTTCTGGGGAAGGAGCTTCTGTGAGTTAATATCTGGAAACAACTGGCTCCTTTCTTCTTGTCTTCTTCCCCTTCCCACCCTCTTTAGCACCTGTAAAATGTCCTATTTTTTCCCCTTTTCCATATGCAGGCTAATTGTTAACATCAACCAAAGCCCTGAAAGTGATTCTGGCAGAAAACGAACGTGTCTCTGAGAAGCAGGTGAAGAGCCCGGGACTTTGGAATAGACACGTTGGCAGCCACGAGGATGAGACCCCACCAGGGAGGAGGTGCTGAGCCCAACTGCAGGATGCCTCTGGGTGTCCCCCAGGCACCCCAGCTTTGAAGGCAACCCACCGACCCGGGATCCACAAACGTTTCAGCCAGATGTGCAGCCTTTGGAGCAAGTCGTTAAACAACTGCTTTGAAGATGAAGAGCCCTCAGAGCTCGCTAAGTAGCTTTATTATTGTCGTGTAGTGTGTGTCACTCTGCGGAGGCATCAACTCCCAGCACCGTCACCGCTGGGGAATTAGTGAAAGGCAAACTCAGCCGGAAATGCCGAGTGCCAAAAAAAGAGGAGCGAATAAAATGCTGGGGGTGGGAGGAAGGGGACGGTGGGTGCCCGAGCTTTGAAATTCTGCCACTGAAAGTTCTCTCCCATGGATCCTCTTCCAACCCGCCCCGAGTGCAACAACTGGACGCGGCATGTGACAGGCGCTGCAGACGGATCACGTTTCCCACATGCAGCTGTAATATCTGGCACACAGGTGTTTGGTTCTGTTTGCCAGCTGCTCTGCAGCGCCCTGCTACAATGGATAGGGGTCGGGGGGAGGGGAGCCCTCACACTTGTGGCTGCCGAAAGGGAGGAGGGAGCTGGAGATTCCTGCCCCCGGCCAAGAGCTCAGCATTCGACTCTGCTTAGATCTCCCCCAGTGCCTGCCTTAGAGGGTCCTGGGGCCTCTTCTCACGGGCTCACCCAGGACCCGGCTGTGGCTTGCTGGGAGGGCGAGCAGGGTGTCTGGGTAACCTCCAAGCAAACTGGCCAAGGCCCCAGGAAGCCCGGTCTGGAGGCAGCGTGCCCGGGGATAGGAGGCCACTGGGCTCTTGAGTCAGCTTCCAACTTCACCTCTGAGTAACTGTGAAATCTCGGCCGGGTTTCTTGCCCTGTCTGGTCTTAGTTTCCTAATCTACGAAGTGGAGTATGTAACTTCTGATCCACCCGCCCTCCTCTGTCAAGACTCCATGAAGCACTCAGGGAAACAGTGTTACCTTTGTTATTCCCGCCTGCGGAAGGTGGGACAGGGGCAGAAACTCACCAGGCTCCTGGGCCATATCCCTGGACCCCTGTTGTTCAAGCCTGGCCCAGCTGTTCTGGGTCTCAGGCCCAGGTATCACCAGCTTCCAGACACAGAGCATTGGTTTTCTGCTCTTTTTCCCTCCTCAGGGAGGAGGGGGGCTGGCCATTCAGGACACCGAAGTCACCCAAGAAAGGGGGCAGCAGGGGAAACTGGGGGTGGACGCCCCAGCCCGTGCCTGCTGGAAGCCCCTCTTCTTCCCCTTCTTAGCACCTGCCGGATGGAGCGTCTATGCAGCTGGGACTGTCATATGGAGAGCTTTCTCACACTGTGGACTCTCTGGAGGCCGTGGACTCTCTGCTTTGCCCATCATTCTGTCCCCAGCATGTTGTCTGCATGAAGTGAAGGCTTGATAAGTGTCTGCTAAGGGAGCGAAGGAGTGAGTGGGTGGATGAGTGGGACGGTTTTTTCTCTGCCTCAGCTGCTCCCAGCCCTATTTTGAGGACAGAGAATATGCATGTTTAAAGGACAGATGCGTGTCTAATAATCCCAGCATGTTGGGAGGCTGAGGCAGGAGGATTGCTTGAGGCCAGCAGTTTGAGGGCAGCCTGGGCAACATAGTGAGACCCCCATCTCTGCCCCAAACAAACAAAATTAGTCCAGCATAGTGGAGTGCACCTGTAATCCCAGCTAGTGGGGAGGCTGGGGCAGGAGGATGGCTTGAACCCAGGAGTTCAAAGCTGTTGTGAGCTATGATCATGGCACTACACTCCAGCCTGGGCAACAGAGCAAGACCTTGTCTCTTAAAAAGAAAAAAGACTGATGCGTGATCACACATGACATGTCCAGCTCCATGTCACATGTCTCTCCCCAGCCTCAGACCTATCCCTTGCATCCTCTCCCCACCCTTCTTCTGACCCCTTGTCCTGCTTGGCTCCCTGCTAATGTGCCTATGCCTAGCCTTCTCTTCCTACTTCCCCTTTCCTGCCCCATCCCCCTGTTTCTTGTCTCTCCTGAGACCGGGAGTTGGAACTACCCAGGTCATAGCAAGGCTGGTAGGAAGAAGGGTACCATGGGGATCCCAGAGGGCTAAGGCCCAGCCAAGCTCTGTGCTTTGGACATGGAGACTAATGGTTGTCTTTCTGGGTTTGCAAGCTTTGTGGAATGAGCATCCTCTGCTCTGTATCCCTCTTGTTCATATTTTAAAAGACACCACCACAGCCTCATCTCTTTCAAGGAGTTTGTTCCCTACTCACTGGGCTGCACAGGTGAGAATGCTCTGCTACAGTCTTCCCCAGTTCTAGGCCTGGCTCATGTGTGACCTATATATGCTAAGCTAGATGTCGGTGTACATGCTAATCTAGAGATCCTGTACATGCTAAGCTGGATGTCTCTCCCAGAAGGGCTGCCTCTCTAGCTAAAATCCTCTCAACTACCCTTCTACAGTTATTGCACGTGTGCAGTTTATTTTCCCTTCTGGACCTTCCAAGGAATCTGATGTTTATTGAGCACCTGTTATGTGCCAGATATTGTGCTTAGCACCTTATACCTCCAAGTCATTGAAGTGGCTGCTGTTACTCTCCCCCACTTCACAGATAGTAACACTGAGGAACATAGACAGGAAAACTCTCCCAACATCATAGAGTGGGTAAAGGGCAGAAGTGGGGTATGAATCCTGGTCTGTAGGATTCCTAAGCCTTTGTTCTTGCTGTGCCATTCAGAATGGGGATGAGCGGACAGCCGCGGGCTCAGGGTCTGTATCCTTTCTCTCCAGGTAACAGTTTCCTCTTGGGCCGTAATGCCATTCATTTGTACAGTCATTCATCCAGCAAGTAGGCACTGGGCACCTGCTGGGCACCAGACTCTGTTCTAGTAGCTGGAGATAAACTGGATGGACAGGGTCTCCCCTTCTAAACGTTTATAACATGGCACAGAGGCAAAGGTTAAATGGATAAGCACCCAGTTTAATTAATTGGTTGGTTATATTGGTACTAAGTACTATGAAGAAAAGGTGTGCTGTGTTGGGAGAAGCTTGTCTTGGGAAATCAAGTCAGGCTGCCCTGAGGAAGGGGCAATATTCCCACCTTTGCTCTCAGCCAGGCTAGTGTCTTGAAGGGCAGTGACTCCAGGTGAGGAAAGTGTCCCAGCAGACAGGGGAGGAGTGCCCGCACTGGCTTATTTCCGACAGATGTTGGCTGATCAGGCATCACCCAAGTCCTCATATTCAGCTCTGAAAGGATTACAAGCATGTTTAAAAATACCTAAGGGAGGAGAACCCTGCGTCAGAACAGGACCCGTGATATTTTGGCACTCGCTGGCCCACGGGCAGACATTGCTTCTGTTTGGGTCTGTATTTTTCCTGATGCCTGAGGGATAGTCCTGGTGACCCTCATCGTGGTCACTTCACCAGGAATGGAAAATCACTTGCTGAAAACGTAAACAGAGCATAGAATAATTGGCAAGACACAGGCAGCTAATCACCATTCTCTCTCCTCCTGCCCTTCCCCTGATCCTGTTTATGAGACATATTCTGAATTTTTTCTACCCCATGCTTGCTTTTCTCTTGAAAACATACAGAACAGTTCTTAGAAGCTCTGTACTTAATCCAGGTAGAATCTCCCTGTGGGAATAGACGGCAGCCCAGGCAGGCCTCAGTCAAGAGTCTGCAGAGCCCCCTCGGTGATGAGAGACCACAGAGAAGGCAGAAGCAGAGGATAAGCCCAGGTGACTCCAGCCTCTCCCTCCTTCCCTGAGGACTTTGGTTTCTGATGGGGTAGAATGAGGCCCCCCTTGGGTCCATCCTCTTCATCATCCTAACAAACCTGCACAGCTTCCTTTACAGTTGCCTTCAGAAACTCCTTCCAGAGTTGTTCTGGGCAAGCTGGACATCAGATCTCTATTGATTTTTGTTCCTTCCAAGATATGAGCTAGCCAGAGGGACACACGAGATGCTTAGCCCACCTTTTCCACTAACAAGGTGTTTAGGGCACTCTGGGTTGCATAAAGGGAAACCAGTGAGATATTTTCCTCAGAATCCCAGAGAGGAGGAGTGACTTCCAATCTTGTCCTTGCTCGGCCAGGCACACATAGGTCGATACATCTTTCCGCAGAGCACTCTAGGATCGCCAGGACTCAGGAGAAGGAACGCCACTCCTTCCCACAAAGCATGTGGGACCCTGGTTTGCAGAGTCTTGACTTCCAAGCAGCCAGCCCTCCAGGTGCATCACAGTTCAGCCCCTGGAAAGGAATATGGAGACTCAGGCTGGGTGATGGTCTCTGAGTGGCTAGAAGGCCATGCAGTGAGCTCAGCTGACTTAAGATGTCCCACACGGTGCTGCTTTACCTGGTTGGAAAACAAATGGGTAATCCACTGGCTTGTGCCCACATGATGAAAAACTGCCAGTGGAATGGTTTTGTTTTCCAGTGCCTTCGCTTGAGTAGCTGTCTCGGCTGTTGAACACAGCCTTAGCCAGAGCTCTTTCCTTTTCTTTTGGTATGGATACGTATCCACTCTTCAACCTTTAGCAATCGTCTACCCTTGAAGCATCAGCAACCATATCTATAAATTGGGGTTTTCTCTGAAGAAGAGTGAGTCACCAGAGGTGTTGACTTTCGAATGGAAATGCATAAAGACTGCATGTTCCAGCAGTTGTTATTTTGTTTATTTCTTTGTTGCCCATGGTCTGTTCACTTTTCATCCAGCAATTATATTGTTGCTGACTGCAGTTTCCTTGGGACCATTTCTCCATTACTCCAGGGATTTTCTTTCTTCTTGGTGACTCTGCAGATGTGAGGCGGTGGGGACGTGAGGGGATGTCATGAAATCTTAAGCTTGGAAGAGTTGATGAGAGGTTGTCTAACCTATGTCCCCTGAATCCTCTCAAATTACCCCAAGGCTTTTTATGGGTTTCTTTCTTTGAGACAGGGTCTTGGTGTGCCATCCAGGCCTGAGTGCAGTGGTGCCATCACGGCTCACTGCAGCTTTGACCTCCTGGGTTCAAGAGATTCTCCCATCTCAGCCTCACGAATGGCTGAGACTACAGGTGTGTGTCACCACTCTCAGCTAATTTTTAAATTTTTTGTAAAGATGGGATCTTGCTGTGTTGTCCAGGCTGGTTTAGAACTTCTGGGCTCAAGTAATTCTCCAGCCTTGGTCTCCCAAAGTGTTGGGATTATAGGTATGAGCCACCACACCCGGCTTCATTCTATTGTAAGCAACCATATAATGTGTGTCATCTCAGCCCTCATGGTCTGGAGGTTTGTGAGGAAAACTGCTTTTTTGGGGGGCACTCAAATCTCCCATTTTCCTGTGCCTTCTATACCTGGTCAGTACTGACTGGTCTACAGTAGCTGGGAAGAGCTCTAGAAGTCTGTTTACAGATCCTTCCTTCTTTTGAAAAGGAAGCATGTGTGTATATGTTTATATCTCTTTGACTAATTTATGAGTGTGGCATTTGATGATCTCAAACAATAAACGACCTAATAGCCTGGAACTGACTCACGAAGCCCTCCAGCCCCCAGACACTTTTCAGCTCCCATTGAGAAGAGCTCTGTGAAGATCAGATGTTTTGTTTCACCCAGGTTCTTTGGATATGAAGATTTAGAATTTGGAAACTGATCCATCCTTTTCCTGAGAAAATGGAATAGGCCACTCTACAGGCTTCGTGACAGGGAAAGACGTTAAACGCGTTTAGGTACTGAAAGAATCTTCTGGAAATGGATTTCTGTATCTTGTTTTTTACACTAACATTTGCCATATTGTTCATTTGAGATCACTGGAGAGGTCTACCCTCTTTTTCCTGGGAGAGTTAAGAAGAGCTGCTGTCTATTGAAATGTGGGTGAAACTGGTTCATAATCAACTCCCAGTGATAAGTCAGATCTGCACAGTTGTTATTATCAACCCTCTGAGAGATGCCACAGGTACCAGGAGGTTTCTTTAGTTCAATGAAAATTGAGCCCAAGTTTATAATTTTTTAAATTGACTTTATTTTGCAGGGGGTAGTTTTAGGTTCACAGCAAAATTCAGAAGGTACAGAGATTTCCTATATTCTCTTTGCCCACCCACCTCCCCGCCCCTTCCACAGAGTAGCCTCCTGTGTTGTCAACGTCTCCCACCAGAGTGGTACATTTTTTACAATGGATGAACCTACATTGACATATTATCACCCAGAGTCCATAGTACCATAGCATTATTTTCTTTTAAGGCAGGGTCTCACTCTGTCACCCAGGCTGGAGTGCATTGGTGAGATCATAGCTCATTGTAACTTGGAACTCCTGGGCTCAAGGGACCCTCCTGCCACAGTCTTCTCAGTGGCTGGGACTACAGGTGGGTGCCATCAAACTTGCCTGATTTTTAAAATTTTTTTTGTAGAGACATAGTCTCACTATGTTGCCCAGCTGATCTCCAACTCCTGGGCTCAAGCTATTCTCTCGCCTAGGCCTTCCGAAGTGCTGGGATTACAGGTGTGAGCCACTGCACCTGGCCTCATAGTACTCCAGCATTTTGACCATTTGTCAGGCCCCTCTTCAGAGCTGCAGGGAATAAGCCTTCTCTCTTTTTCCCATGACTATTCCTGGGTATTGGAGACAGCCATTGTGTCTTCAAAACCCATGCACTCTTCTCCAGGAAGGCTGTATCCCCTGGATGCAAACCACTTAGAGAGGGATCCTTTTGGCTGGGCATGGTGGCTCACACCTGCAATCCCAGCACTTTGAGAGGCCGAGCGGGGGGATCACCTGAGGTCAGGAGTTCAGGATCACCCTGGCCAACATGGTGAAACCCCTGTCTCTACTAAAAATACAAAAAAATTATCTGGGCATGGTGGAAGGCACCTGTAATCCCAGCTACTCAGGAGGCTGAGGCAGGAGAATTGCTTTAACCTGTGAGGTGGAGGTTGCAATGAGCCAAGGTCATGCCATTGCACCCCAACCTGGGAGACAACAGTGAAACTCGAAAGAAAGGAAGGAAGGAAGGAAGGAAGGAAGGAAGGAAGGAAGGAAGGAAGGAAGGAAGAAAGAAAGAAAGAAAGAAAGAGAAAGAAAGGAGGGAGGGAGGGAGATAAGAAAAGAAAGAAAGAAAGAAAAGAAAGAAAGAAAAGAAAGAAGGGAGGGAGGTAGAAAGAGAGAAAGATGAAAGAAAGAAAGGGAGGGAGGGCGGAAGATAAGAAAAGAAAGAAAAAGAAAGAAAGAAAGAGAAGAAAGAAAGAAAAGAAAGAAAGAAAGGAAAGAAAGAAAGAAAGGGCAAGGCAGGGCGGACTCTTTCTGGCTTTTATCTAACCAAGAACTCGTAGTACTGGCAGGGTGTGTGCCTGGCCCCTGAGTCCTCCGTGACTCCAGCCTGCTGAGCAGGCTTCCTGTAGTCCTCTGGTACCAGCTCTAATGCTTCCTTTCCTTGTTGAAAATAATTGAGAATTGATTATACCACTTTAACAGCACATCTATTGGGAGGCCTGGGGTTCTCAGTTCTATCTCTGGATTTCTGTGAAAAAGTTCAATTAGGGTAAAAATATTAAGCAGAAATGTGAACACAGGAAGACAGACGTGGTTGCGTAGTCTCCCGGGCCATGATGCAATACCTACAGAAGACAAAGAGGAACTGCTGGGACGACTTTGGTCCTTGGAGTTTGTCTGGAGAATACAGCAGTACTAGTCTTATTGAAGGATATGGCAAAAGATCTACTGACACAAAACCTCATAAATTAAGACCCTCGACCAAGGAGGTTCTTGAGAAAAAAGCAGTTTCACATTAACGTGAGACCAGGGGCGGGTCTATTAATCGCCCTCCAAAACATACTCCTCAGCATTCTAATTCCTCTTTAATAACATGTCATCACAGTTATTAAAATCTGCAGTTTTCTCATCAAAACGGGTTCTATTTTTGACTTGTACCACCACTGGGAAGAAAGAATTGATTGTATTTAATGAGCAGATTTCATTTGACTTCTGGGTCCTGTCCACTTTTTGCGTAGTAGGTAGTATTTTCTGAGTGTTCCTAATAAGAATTCTAATAAAATAAAATTTGATGGTAAAGATAATAATTAAGGAGGATATGAGCGCTGAATCATGGAACTCGCCATTGGCAGAGGCTCTGTTCTTGCTGGAGGCCGCAGTAGCTGCCCAGCCTCATGGGGACTGGTGAAGGGCCCAATAGAGCCTGTTCCATGTCCCTTCCTTCCCACTGCCATGACCCAAATCACACCTTCATGCTGAGACTATTACCCACGCTCCTTTCTGATCTCCCTGTTTCTGTTCTTCCCAATCCAACCTTCCCAGTGGTCAAAATACTTTTCCTAAAACATGGCTTTGAGGTTGTCACTCCCCTCCTCAAATGACCCTTCATTTATAGTGCATTTCTTACGCTCTGTAAGAATTAATTCCATTTCAGGGAATATTTTCCATGCAAAAAAAAAAAAAAAAACGATTTTGTGGACCAAACTAAATTTAAGGGTTTCTTTACAGCAGGACTTTTTGGAGCTTTGAGATGCTAATAAGCTTGGCAAATTTTCAGGCGTGCCCCCCAAATTTACTTGACTGGGATCCTGGCAGGAAACAGATGGCTCCCTGAAAGGAGTCATTGTGGGGACTGTCCACAAAAGTGTGAACAGAGCAAGAAAACTGGCAAGGGGATGATGAGACACCCAGGGACGGGCAACAGAGGGAAGCTGCTCCCACCTGAGGCTCCACCAGTAGGGAAGAGAGCAGAGCCCAGCCCAGGTGTGAGCTTGGAAGGGGCACTTCCTGACACTTGCAAACAGCATGGCGGCAAGGAGCCTGGAGAATAAATACGCTGGCTTCTTCCTCTCTCAATCCCTCGGATCGACGGAACCCAACCCAAAGCCAAAGGGCCTGAGAGTCCAGATCACATGGTAGAGGCCAGACTTCCAGGGAACAGAATAAGACAAGGAAGGATGGAGAGCGGGATCCAGCCCCCATCCCTCATGGAACATCTGTTAAGGTCGGGGAGAACACTAGGTTTTTCAGGAGACACTGGCATAAAGCATCAAATCTGCACTGCTAGGTTGGGTGTTTGAGGCCCCACATCATCAGCTTACACCAAGCTCCCATCCTTGTCACCTCCCCACACTCCCGTGCCACAAACCCCTGCCTCTACGGGCCCAGGGAACACATCCTCAACTTTCAGGCCTAGGCCTCCGGCTCCCATCATTTCCCTTGTCAAGACAGCCCATCTTTTGCAATCCTCAGCTGATGTCCATTCCTTTTTTCTTCTCCTCTAGGGACATCGCTGGCCACCACAGATAAAAGTTCACTCTTAATTGGCCTCAGTGGCAGGGACCACTGTTTCCAAGTTAAAGTAGCCACTGTCTGAAAGATGCAAGCTTCCAGGAGTGAGAGGCAATTGGAAAGATGGTGTTTAGGTGTCCCTAAATGCCAGAAACACTGGAACATTTCAGCGGCTTTTGGGGACGGAATATTTGAGATCAGGGCTGTCCTGGGAGACTCAGAAGCTTTGGCCAGGGGGCTTCTGCACTTTCAATCGAGGTTACTGATTTTGCCCTTACTCTGATTTGCACTTACACTGGGAGTCCATTTAATTGTGAGCAATGTTCCATCCCTTCTTTCTCTGAGCTCTGTGATTCTTGAGTTCACAGATGCTTGCCGTTTTCCCCCTTGCCCTGAGCTGCCACAGTAATATGGGCACAGGGTGGATGCCCCAGAGGTGCTGGGAGTGGGCTTGAAGAAGGAGCCAGCAGTGAGTTTCTGCATTGAAAAGAGATGCCATTCCTGTTTAGGGAGTTCATTTTTCTGGAGACCAGGATGAAGCAGTGCCTTGGATCTCCCCAGCCACTGGCCAGCAGACTGTGTGCTGCAGGGAACATGATGAGTGGGGGCTGGGAAGCCAGGGAGAGCAAGGCTCTCAGTGCAGCAGAAGGGGCCCTCGAGCCTTGAGCGGGGTCCCCAGCTCTCTCTCCTTCCTCCTCTCTGGGTTCAGGAGCTGCAACAACAGCTCTCTTTCACAGCCAGCGGACTCCCCCACACCGTTCTGTCCTCTTGTCTGAGTTTCAGTTTAACTGGATAGCAGATGAAAGACCCTCTGGCCACCACCTCCCGATTCAGCAAGAGGCCGCTCGGGAGAGAGTGTGACGTTTTGTGGGAACCGAGGATTCAGGAATGTTAATCTCCCTTTCCCTATACTTAGGTCAACATGCAGGCTTCAATATTCCAATAGTTTCCACATTACCTGAGCTTTTCCAAATTATCTGATTGGTGCGTGTACAAGCTGGTGCATAATAGTTGGAATGACACCTCCCACAAACAGGCTCTGCTACAGGTTTCAGATTTTAAGAGAATCAATGAAAAGAATTGCATTCTTTGCAGCACAACATTTTGGGTTTTTTATTTTTTTGAGACAGAGTCTTGCTCTGTCGCCCAGGCTGGAGTACAGTAGCCCATCTCGGCTCACTGCAACCTCTGCCTCCCAAGTTCAAGCAATTCTCCTGCCTCAGCCACCCAAGTAGCTGGGATTACAGGCACCTGCCACCACACCCGGCTACTTTTTGTGTTTTTAGTAGAGACCAAGTTTCACCGTGTTGGCCAGGCTGGTCTCCCAACCTCAAGTGATCCGCCGGCCTCGGCCTCTCCAAGTGCTGGGATTATAGGCGTGAGCCACTGAGCCAGCCCTTTGCAGCATGAAATTCTAATGAGACTTTAGGCCCTCAGTTCTTCCTGGCTGTTTAGGAGGCTCTTGTCTAAACCTCAATCTTGATGTGTCTGAGGGAAGATGCTTCACTTTGCAGTGAACTAACCCTGTGTGTGTGTGTGTGTGTGTGTGCCCTCACGCTGTGAGTGTGTGTGTGTGCCCTCGTGTCGTGTGCGCCCTCACGTGTGTGTGTGTGCCCTCACGTTGTGTGTGCGCCCTCACGTGGAGTGTGTGTCTGTGTGCCCCTCGTGTGTGTTGTGTGCCCTCGTTCTGTGTGTGCGCGCCCTCGTTTGTGTGTGCGCCCTCACGTGTGTGCTGCCCTCACGCTGTGTCGTGCGCCCTCACCGTGTGTCTGTGTGCCCTCGTGTGTGCGCGGGCCGCGCGGGTGTGCCCTCACATGTGATTGTGGTGTGCCCCTCAGTGTGAGTGTGTGTACCCCCTCACGTGTGTCTGCCTCACCCCGGTGGTGTCCTGCCCTACGTGTGTGGTGCGTCGCCCTCACATGTGAGTGCTGGGGCCCTCGTGTGTGTGCGCTCACGTGTGTGTGCGTGTGCCCTCGTGCGTGTGTGTGGCCCTCACGTTTTGTGTTGCCCTCACGTGTGTGGTGCGCCCTCACGTGTGTGTGCCCTCGTGTGCTGTGTGCCCTCACATGTGAGGTCTGCGTGTGCCCTCACGCTGGGAGTGTGCTGTGTGCCAACCCTCACGTGTGGTGTGTGCCCCTCACGTGTTGTTGTGGCGCCCTCACGTGTGTGTGTGCCCTCACGTGTGTGTGTGCCCTCAGGTGTGTGTGCCCTTGTGTGTGTGTGTGTGTGAGTGTGTGCCCTCACGTGTGTGTGTGTGTGTGTGAGTGTGTGCCCTCACGTGTGAGTGTGTGATACTGGTGTTGGGGAATAGACAAGGATAACCCAGAGCAATTGTTACAGTCCCAGGGATTAATTTTCACTATTGATACTCGAAAACGAGTCTTCGCTGTTTTTCCACGTTCTCTTTATTTTTTTCAAGATTTTTATGAGGTTATCTATTATATAGTTTTGACTTTATTGTTAAAATTCAAAAAAAATTTTCAATAGCTTTTGGGGTATAAGTGGTTTTTGGTTACATGAATGAATTGTCTCGTGGTGAAATCAGAGATTTTAGTGCAGTGGTCACCCAAGTAGTGTACATCGTACCCAATATGTGGTTTTTATCTCTCACCTCCTTCCCATCCTCCCCATTCTGAGTCTCCGAAGTCCATTGTTCCACTCTGTCTGCCTCTGTGTACCCATAGCTTAGCTCCCATTTTTAGGTGAGAAGGCAGCATTTTTGGTTTTTCATTCCCGAGTTACTTCACTTAGAATAATGGCCTTCAGCTCCATTCAAGACATTATTTCACTGTTTTTTGAGGCTGAGTAGCATGCCATGGTGCATATATACCACGTTTTCTGTATCCACTCATTGATCGATGGGCACTTAGGTTGGTTCCATATCTTCACAACTGTGCCATAATGAACATACGCATGCAGATGTGTTTTTGATATAATGACTTCATTTCCTTTGGTTAAATACCCAGTCACGGGACTGCTGGATCAAATGGTAGATCTGCTTTCAGTGGTTTAAGAAACCTCCATACTGTTTTCCACAGAGCCTGTGCTCACTCACATTTCCACCAGCTACGTATGAGCATTCCGTCTTCACCACCTCCACGCCAACATCTATTGTTTCTTCACTTTTCGATAATGGCCATTCTTGCAGGAGTATGGTGGTATCCCCTTGTGGTTTTAATGCACATTTTCCTGATATTTTCCCCTGTTCTATTTAAAGGCTTCCTTTTGTCTCGGGTGAGGTTAGAAGAAATAAAGAGGAGACCAATGGGAGGGCTCACCTTCCTGAACCTGCAGAGGGGCTTCCTGGGCAGCATCTCTGCTTTTCGTTGGAAGCAGAGCCTTCCTCCCCCAGCAGGGTCCCTCTCCCTGCGGACAGAACATGGGCAGTGCTGCCCTCTGTGTGCCCTGCTGGGCTGCCCAGGAGGCGGGGGAAGTGAAGGGGAACAGGCTAGTGACAGCGCACAGGTATTTTCCTGCTGCCATCCTGGAAGTTGCAGAGGGTTGCAGGAAATCACAGCAGTTCTGTGTCCTCCTCCACTCTCTACACAAATCCCTGGGTCCTGCCACCAGTCCCTGCAGACAGCGGGCCACTGGTTAAGGAGTGCAGTGATCTGGGCTCCTCTCTGTGTCTGTAGGGTCCCCAGTAGGAGTGATGCTTCCCCCTCCCATTGCTGCCACGAGTTGGAAGCCAGCACCTTCTTTCCTTCCTTGGTTGCAGTGCGGGGAGCCCTGGACTCGGGATGCTTGGAGAGCTCTTCCTCCCAGCCTGGGCACCAGAGGAACCATTTCTCCTGGGGGTGATGCTTCCCTAGCCCATCCCTGCCCACTCCTGCCCCTATTCCCAGAAGTAGATGTGTCTCCTGCTCCTTCCCCTCTTCACCCTCAGGGCAAACCCAATTTCCCCAGCACTGGGCCTGGCACTGGAGCCTCTTGTCTTTTAACTTGGCATTTTCACATTGTAGCACTTTAACCCTAAGGAAAAACCTACGAGCCCTGGGGACCGGGTGAAGGACGGCAGAACCTTTCTGTTAACTATGTCTCAGGCTCCGACTGATTTTTCACTCACTCAGTCATGCCACGGTCACACGCAAGATGCGCAGGAGAGTAGCAAGACAAGGAGGCCATTTCTGCCATATATTCCCAGTCCTTTTTTTTTTTTTTCATTTGACACGTGTTTTAAGTGTCGGTCATTTACAAGGTTCTGAGCTTAGAACTTCAGAGGACCCCCAAATGCTTAAGTCCCTGCTCTCAAGGAGTTTGACATTTAGAGGGGCTAATGAGACAAACAGTACCCCCAGGCAAGGCACACCAGTGTAAGTGGCCCCAGAAAGGACCTCATGGGTCCAAGGAGAAACTCAGCAACCCTTTCCTAGAAGAGCTCACCTGGCGGGTCCCAGCAACTGCACATTTGAGTGTGTTCTTTCATTCATGATCTCCATCTCCCAAGGTGGTGCCTGCTTGTTGCAATCCAAGAAAATATGTTGGACACCTGTCTGGGGACCCTGGAGGGAAGTCCTGGATCTGAGAGGGAGCCTTGGGCCTTCTCCCTTAAAGCTGGATTTGCCAGGAATATTTCACTCTATACCAAGAGTGACATAGAATTCTTTCCGAATTTCCATTTTCCTGGGAAACGCCGCTGGAAACGCAGAAACTCTTTTGATCATGAGAGATGAACAAGTTAGGAAAGAGGAGTTTCTCTTTTTTCCTGTTTTCTTTTTGGCAGTATCTTCTCTCTCTGCTCCACAAGTGCAATTCTGCAGGTGAGGCAGCATTTCATTTTTTTTTCTATAGAGATGCTGTTTCTCACATCCTACCTCTGGCCTCTCTCTTTAATTTGACAAAGAATCTCAACGAAGTCAGTCACTCGATGTGGGGCAGGCGGGGAGACAGCACTGGCATCGTACATTCCCCAGTGCCCAGGCCCTGAGGCTGCAGAAATTTCTCTCCCAGCTCCTCCCCGCCCCGGCCACATTCGGCTTCCAGATCACAAAAGCACACACTGTCGTCTGCTCACTGATTGGCATGGCCTGATAGGCACCTCTCACAGTGGACACTTTGTGCTTCTCTCTCCAGACAATTGGCAGGAGAGTCAATAGCCACACAGTCTCCTGGGATCTGTCCCTAGGTTCATTCCAGCCACACTGGAGCCTTTCCACCCACTGCTGCCAAGCGTTTCTTCTTCCAGAGCAGGGTCAGACCACCCCTGGGTGAGGAGAGGCGAGGGGAAGGATTCCAAAGCCTCTCTGTTGACAAAAGGGGTAGAAAGAGATGGGCCAACGCCCCAAATGCTGTGACTGGAAAGCAAAGAAGGAAAACAAAGATTATGGATGTGCAACCGGGCTTTGATTTATTTGATTTTGATTATTTGGTGAAGAACTATTGACCAGAGGGAGATGAACATCCTTACTGGGAACCGTCTAGTAACTAGGTGTGAAGGAGGGCCGGTGCGAAGGTGCTGGTGTCTCAGCATGCCTGCTGGCCTCCTTTTCAGTCTTCCTGGTGCTGAGATATTCTGTGCTGCTTCCCAAACTCCTCTCCCACCTGCACCTGCCCACATGCTGCTGAAAGTGCTGGATGGCATAGACTTTCACATTATGTAAGAACATGTATTATTGGACATTCTTGCTACCAACATCCAGCCCACATCTAAGCTCCAGATCTTTTTGGAATCATTCCAATGTCAAACTCAAAGTAAAACAAAATTGATTTTGAAAACCTTTTTGAGTTTCTATACTCATTCACCCCATAACAACTAGAACCTCCTGCCCACTGGTGTCCTGGCCCAAAGGCTGGGACTCCCTCTCCAGGAGGGCGCTGAGAGACCCTAGCCTGCCGCTCCAGCATTCTTAGCCTGATTGTTACAGGCCTGAGATATGCTCCTTTCGTGCTTTTTCATGTCACCACTGAGTTGGGGGAGAAATATGAGCCATCTTGCAGGAGTCCTTAGGGTGTACAAATCCCTGAAAGAGGTGTACGTGTGCAATGTTGGATTGACTTCTAAGGCCCTGCCGTGTGTGTACACGCAATCACACTGGATCCTCACAAAAGCCCTGGGAGGTTCAATACACTTGTCCTCATTGTCAAAGGAGAAAACTGAGGGTCGCTGGAGCTCAGGGATGTGAAGTTCCTTCCAAGTTAGAACAGAGTGGCTGTGTGAACTATGATGTCCTTTTCGCTCATTCTCGTCCCCTTTCACCAGGCGTCATGCTTCCAGAGGCTGCTCTTGGATGGGAGGCTAAGACAAGAAGGAGGAAGAAGCAGCCCCTGAGGACTGCTATACAGAAAAACATGTCCTATGCTGTGTTACGGGACCAGATTGCTAGTGGCATAGTTGGAACAATGTCATTGCTAGAAAAAAAAAAAAAAAAAGGTCATTCCTCCGTCTTTCATTCAGCGTCAATCCTCTGCTTGGATTTACGCTGCCTCCCTCCTGAGGGCCTGGGAACAGAACTGCCCAGGTCAGCAATAGGCAGGCCCAGAAAAGCAGGCATGTGCCATGGTGGCATTCCTCAGCTCACGACCCATCCCGGGCCCTGCACACAGACACCTCCTCTCCCAGGCTCCACACTGCCACCTGATCCTTTCTTCTACCCTGAGACTCAGAGGACACAAGTGTAACTTATTGACATTGTTTCTTGTAGCACTTTAGCCACTGGCTCTCCCTTTAAAAAGTCTTTGGATTCAGGGCCGGGCACAATGCCTCATGTTATACTCCCAGCACTTTGGGAGGTCGAGGTGGGTGGATCACAAGGTCAGGGGATCGAGACTATCCTGGCTAACATGGTGAAATCCCGTCTCTACTAAAAATACAAAAAAATTAGCTGGGCGTGGTGGCAGGCGCCTGTATTCCCAGCTACTCAGGAGGCTGAGGCAGGAGAATGGCGTGAACCCGGGAGGCGGAGCTTGCAGTGAGCCGAGATCGCGCCACTGCACTCCAGCCTGGGCGACAGAGCGAGACTCCATCTCAAAAACAAAACAAAACAAATAAAAAAAAAAACAAAAAATTCTTTGGATTCAGATGCTGGTGCCATGCTTGCACAGCCTGCAGAACCACGAGCCATATAAACCTCTTTTCTGTATAAATTACCAGTCTTAGGTATTCCTTTATAGCAACACAAATGCACGAATGCAACACTTTACCTATCTTATTCTCATGCCAACTTTATGAAGGATGGATGGACCATTTCACAGATGAAGAAACTTGCAGCAGTTATAGCCTGTGGTTTCTGTTTTTAGAAACAGCAAAAACAACATGAAAGGACAGCCCTTCTCTGATAACACTGGCTTCCCTTCCCCAGACCAGCGTAGGCCTTGAAGAGAAAGCTCTTTATACTCCCAGGTAGGCTTGGGCGCCTGGGGTCACACCCCTTCCTTGGCCCACAGCTTCCAGGGGACTGTGTCCCTTCTGCCAACCTTGCCTAGGCTCTCTGCAACTTGTGGCCCAACATATATACAAAGGCTGATACATAATTATGTGTGTACATATAGGCACATCTAAATATATACACTCACATAAATATACATATATGATATATGCATATATTTATATACATATCTGTTCTGCTGCACTACGTATATCCCCCTATATGTAAGGTATGGATATATACATCTACATATATAGATATACAATAGTATGCATAGTAAACATAAAATGTGTGGCACATATACATGATAAAACATATGTACAGTCCCATCTATTATTATCTCAGACTGTGGCACCCTTGCACAAACTGTGCTAAGCACTTGAATAGCTCGATGTCTGTCCCTCTACATCTCATGTTTGAAATGTAATTTTCGGGTGAGGTGGGCCTGATGGATGGTGTTTGGGTCCTGGAGAGGATCCTCCAATGACTGGCCTTGATGCATCCTCTGGTGATCGAGCTGAGGTTTCCACTCTTCCAGTCTGCATAGACTGGCTGTTTAAAGGACCTGTGCTCTCCCTGCTCCATCTCTTGCTGCCATCCTCACCTGGACATGCTGATTCATTTCCTTGCCACCATGACTGAAGCCCCTGAGGTTCCCAGAGGCCAAGCAGATGCTGATGCTGATGCCATGCTTGCACAGCCTGCAGAACCCGAGCCATACAAACCTCTTTTCTTTCTTTCTTTCTTTTTTTTTTTTTTTGAGATGTAATCTCACTTTGTTGCCCGGGCTGGAGTGCAGTGGCACGATCTCAGCCCACTGCTACCTCCGCCTCCTGGGTTCAAGTGATTCTCCTGCCTCAAGCTCCCCAGTAGCTGGGATTACAGGTGCCTGCCATGATGCCCAGCTAATTTTTTGTATTTCTGGTAGAGATGAGATTTCACTATGTTAGCCAGGCTGGTCTTGAACTCCTGACCTCGTGATTTGCCTGCCTCAGCCTCCCAAAGTGCTGGGATTACAGATGTGAGCCACTGCGCTTGGCGCCTCTTTTCTTTATAAATTACCAGTCTTAGGTATTCCTTTATAGCAATGCAAATAAACTAATACAACACTTTTCTTATTTTATTCTCACGCCAACTTTATGAAGTTTGGATGGACCATTCCACAGATGAAGAAACTGAGGCCAGGAGACGTTAGTTAGCTCCCCAGGATTACATGGCTAAAAAGTGGCATAGCAGGGATTGAATCCGGTGCCTCCTCACTCCAAGGACCATCCTCTGCTCTATGCTATTCCCTAGCCTTTCACAGCCCAGTGTGCCCCTGGGATGAAACCCTCAGCCCTCCAAGGGTACCAGGCAGGCACTGGCTTGGATTCCTTTTGGGGTAAACCAGTGTGGCCACATTCTTGCTCTTTTCCCAGACCTGAACTTTTTTCCTTCCTATTCACTAATGTTATCAAAACAAAAGAGAGCATGGTTTATGGTGCATGAGGCTTAATTTGACTTAATATATGGACCACACATATTCCTCAGGAATCCATTAAGTTTAATCGAGTGCAGGCTGTAGACCACGTCTGAGGAAGGACCCGGGTCATCTACAGTTCACGTGGCAGAAATGAGTGAGTCACTCGTTGATGGCACAGCCAGGGCTGGATTACCTTGCGGCTTCCTTCCTTAAATGGACAGAGATTCCAACTGCTGCGTGAATAACAAAGGCCTTAATGTCCCATTGGCCAATGGAGACCAGGACAGCAAAGCAAAGGAACCTCAGCAGCTGTTTTTTTCCAGAGTGCTGAAGGCTGCAATCTTAGCCCTGCTCAGCTGTCACGGTGAAACTTAGTGGGGTCCTGCCGGGAGAGCGCAGATGGCCCAGGGCCATCGGTCCCACCCCTGGAAAACCACAGTTGGAGTCTGTGTCCTGTGGACAGGGGTCTCCCATGCACTGTGCTCTGCGGCCAGCCCCGTGCCCAGGGAAGCATTGCTTTTTCACTCGAAGGGAACTGCATTTTTGGGTAATGCTTTGGACATACGAAGAACAATATTTAAGAATGCGCAGGGGACAAAGTTTATCTTCTCCCTCAAACTTTGATTTGTTCTTTGGGTTTTTTGCTTTTGTTTTTGTTTGTTTGTTTGTTTGTTTTGTTTTGAAAAGAGTCTTGCTCTGTCACCCAGGCTGGAGTGCAGTGGCACGATCTTGGTTCACCAAAACCTCCACCTCCCAGGTTCAAGCAGTTTTCCTGCCTCAGCCTCCCGAGTAGCTGGGACTACAGGCGCCCACCACCACACCCAGCTAATTTTTGTATTTTTAGTAGAGACAGGATTTCACCATGTTAGCCAGCTGGTCTTGAACTCCTGACCTCAAGTGATCTGCCCACCTTGGCCTCCCAAAGTGCTGGGATTATAGGCATGAGCCACCAAGCCTGGCCCTCCCTCAAACTTTGAATGTCTTATTCACTCTCTTCACTTTTTCTTTCCTGTTTTTTGTTCTCGACACTCCATTTGTGTCTCTGGAGGACTAAGTATTAGATAAATATTAAATGATAAATAATAATGACATTTAATAAATATTAAATGTTCAATGTGCAATGTGCTTCCTTGTTAATGAAGCTAAAACAGAGGAATACAAGTTTCCATCTATGTGAGGGTCACCCTCATCTCAACTTCTGGTTCTTTCCGGAAGGAAGTCTATGAAAAACCGAGATTCCCCATTCATTATAATGTCCCGTAGAAACGGATTCTTCTTCAGATGAAAAGCGGGAAAGGATCGATGGTAAACAAAGAACACTAAAAAGGAGATTGGGAGCAGAATAGCTTAGAGGTTCCAAAGATGACTTGCAGAACCCAAGGACAGGGCTTTGAGTGCTAACTCTGACGCATTGTTGGGGGACCCTGGGCAAGTCCCTTAAAGCCATCAGAACCTCAGCTTTCTCATTTGTGAAATGGGAACAACAATACTGAGACTACCGTGAAGGCAACAAGAGGTAACGTGGAATGCTCCGTAGTTCGCAAGAGCTCAGGAAATGTGGGCTCCACTTCCCTCCTCCTTTCCCCTCTTAGAGTCTTGATATTTTTCAGCTGAGTACGAACGACACTGGGATGGGCTTTGGCAGGTCGTTTAAGCCAAGTTGACTGCCCAGAAGAATTTGTTCCAATCCTAAGGCCTCTCCATATTAATAGGACTGATTGTGTCAAAGCTGATGGAGTCTTTGGTTCCTGGCCAGGGTGCAGAGGCATGAGGGCCTCTTTCATGCTTATGAATGACTGGGTTTGGTGAGCTTCTTTGATGAGCTTCTTTGTCCATATTCAAGGGAATGGGGTCAGTGTCCCTTCCCTAGAAACACTGCACCCACATCTTTGCCCCTTAAAGGGCTGCTTTGTTGTGTCTGCTGTTGTTTTATCTAAACTTTCTTTAAATTGACCTCCTTTCTCTGCAGTATATGCTAAAATAATTGGCCCCTGACCAAATGTTTCTGAAAGGAGCCCTAATGCTTTTGGGTAAATGCCAAATAAACAAGTCTCCTACTGGGAGAGGGTCCTCTTCTGATGGACCCAAAGCCTTGCAGAGCATGAGGCACTGACCACTGTCCTCTCCACAGATGGAGAGGCTCCCCGGGGTCTGTCCGCCTGAGAATAGAGCCTGCCTTCCTGTGTGGTGGCACCATCTCCCCACTCTTTGTCTGTCTGCCCTGCAAGGAGTCCCTGTCCTCTGGCTCAGCTACTGTTCCAGGATCAACAAACATGTTGACTTACAGTAAGTCCTCTTGGCTCCCCCATCCCCTGCTCCCTCCCATTCCCCAGAACCATGACATGGAATTAAAATGTGGCCGAGCACCCAATGAAGCTATTATGGTTTGAACCCAATGAGTATGAACTGATACTCCACGAGGCTGGTTGGGTTTCAGTGGCTAAAACTGCCCAGTGTGCTCAGTTATTTCTTGACACAGATTTCACTCTCCAAAATGGCCTCACAAAAAAGGATGGTGAGCACTACAATCCCATTTTGAGGATGAACTTGAGAAAGAATGACCTGGAAGAGTACAAATCAAAATGTTAGCATAAGCTGCATCTCCAGCATGGGATTATAGTTTGTTTATTTTATTTTATTTCTTAGCTGTATTTTCTAAAATTTCCCTAATAGTCATGTTTCATGCTTGCAATAAAAAATGAAAAATTATGTTTTCAAGTAAATATTGCTAAAACAGTGGCCCACAAATACATCTTTTTTTTTCCCCGTAGGATGAGCCAAATGCTGACGGTTTTCCTTTTTTTCAGGTATAAATCATTATTTGCTCTGTGTGAGTTGGTGAGTGCTATTTACAAGGCTATTTTAAACTAACAAGCTTATTTTGGAAGGTTATGATAGACTTAGAGGGAATTACAGGATTTGAGTTGGGCAATATCTTGGACGCAGTGCCTGTTATGATGGACAAGAGAAGAAATGACTAAGTGCCTCTTTGGCGCAGAGAGAGCCGGAGCAAGCCACTTTAGGTTCCAGTGAATTCAAGTAATTACCTTTTTTGTATGTCAGTAAAAAACTTCAGCACCGCCTAGAGAGGCTAGGTGTGGGTGGTGTCTCTTTAACACTTCTTTTCTTTTCCCACGACTGAGTAAGTAAGGAATTTGGCTTGATTAGGAACCTTAGTGCTTGCAAGCGTGTGTGTTGAGGTGTTCTTTTGGTGAGGGGTTAACTCATGTTTCAGAACAACAGGGCAGCATTTAGCACATAAAAGAGATATGCAAGATGACTTTCCCGCGCTGTCTCTGGGTTTAGTTAACACTGAACCCTGTGGATGCGCAGAGGTGCTTCCTGAACTGCACTGCAGCCTGCAGAAGGTAGAGGGCGCCATGGGTGGAATTCCCACGTGCTTCCCATATCCGGTGTCAAGTTCCTCAGCTTCCTCTCTGTCCCTGAGTAGTGGGACCCGCTCATCCTGTGTTTCATTGAGGCTTCCTGCCTCCAGGGCCCAGGGAGACCCAGGCCCGCCAGTGCCCAGGGCCTGTGTGCGCAGCGTCCGGGTGTTGGAGCCCGCTGCGGAAGGGCTGGCACCGTGGGCTGGGCCGGGAGCCGCAGCGCCCCAGGCCTGGCGTGCCAAGTCTCAGCAGAGCAGACCGGGCTTGGCGGACTCTGGCTACGAGCGGGCCGGGTGAGCCCTCCATGTTGGAAAGGCTCGGGAGATGTTGAAAGGATCTGGCAAGGTTCAGGCCTGCTACAGAGAATCGGTGCTTCTCCACTTGCTTGGATTTGGTGAACACTTCACAGACACAGGCGGCGATGCCAGCCTTATGACTAAAGAGACTTCCAGAATATCCTGGGGCTAACCTAAGGGAGGGCTGCTGGAGAAGAGTGGCTAGGATGGGAACCTGTGATATTTTCATAGGAAATGAGCATTTCGTCTGTGCAAACAGCGCACACGAAATCTTGCCGTTACACGTTGGAAATGGTTTTGTGTTCAGAGCCAATGGGGCGGCTTGGGGTCTAGTGTTGTAAAGAATCATAACCCTGATCCTAAAGAGAATATCAGGCTCTGGGAAATACAATCAAACATAAAGTTCATTCCAATATCTGGCCCAAGAAGGCACGCCGGGGGAACTTTTCTTTATGGAATAGGAATTCCCATCAAAGTTGTTTATAAACTGTTTTATGATACTGTGAGTTGTGATGCAAATCCTGTTCTCTTATTGATTTACGTTATGGGTCTGTGGACTGCCAAAATTACAAAAATAAATCTTAATTTGGGCTATTATAAGTTCAGAATTTGTGATAGCTCAGATGTGAATCTATGAACGTTTATCTTTGTCTACTTAGTTACCTGTTTGTTCTTAGAGAATACAGATTAACAGGACAAAAAGAAAAAAAAGCCCCGATGAACAATGTTTAAAATCGTTGATGGAAGAAATTGTTTCCAAGCACCCACAAGTAAATAAACACACGTGTATTGAACACTGCTGCTCACCACGGGGTGGGGTGGGGTGGGGGTAAGGATATAAAGAGAAAGAGGAGGTCTCTGCCCTCAGCACTTAAAACCAACACTAGGTCAGGTGTGATGGCTCCTGCCTGTAATCCCAGCACTTTGGCAGGCCAAGGCAGGAGGATCGCTTGAGGCCAGGAATTCAAGACCAGTCCGGGGAGCATAGCAAAATTAAAAAATTAGTCTAGCATGGTGGTGTGTACCCGTAGTCCTTAGCTACTTGGGAGGCTGAGGCTGGAGGATCTCTTGAGCCCAGGAGTTGGATGTTACAGTGAGCTATGATTGTGTCACTGCACTCTAGTCTGGGTGACAGAGTGAGACCCTGTCTCTAAAAAAAAAAAAGTTAAAACTAAAAAAAAACAAACACCAAGGGCTCAAATCAGTAACGGCTCAAATAAATGTAATACAAGACAGAGTGTTTTAAATATATTCCTTTCATTCCCAACCTTCTTAAAAGAAGGAATTATGTTTCTTGCTGCCTTCCTGTACTTCACACTCAAATCTCAAACCGACGAAGCCTGATTTCTTTTAAAACCTTTTTTTAATTTTCAAAATTAGTTTTACTCTTTAGAGATTAGTTTTTGGAGACGGAGTTCTCACTATGTTGCCCTGGCTAGGCTCCAACTCCTAGGCACAAGTGATCCTCCCGCCTCAGCCTCCAAAGTAGCTGGGATAACATGCATGTGCCACCATGCTTGGCTTGAAGCCTAATTTCTAATCCTTCCAATCGACTGAAATGCTTAACATTCACTAATCAATAGGCAGTCAGGAGCCTGTCTTCAGTTCTCCTCTTGCTTAAATCTTAGCAGTATTCGATGCTACCGATTGTTTTTGACTTCTTGTTACACTATGATCCCTGTATTCTTTCTCCTGTCTGGTTTCCATCCCAGCTTGTGAATATTCTTTTAGAGGCTCTTACTGACTCTTCTGTCAGTTCTTATAATGCCATTTTTCCCCAGGGTTTCATCCTCACGTTTTCTCTTCTCACTCCGGATGCTTTCTCTGAACAAGCTCATAAGCTGCCATCACTTCGACCACAATTGATATGTACCATAACTCAGAAAATCTGCTCTTAGCGCTGACCTCCCCACCAACAAGTATAAGCCTCCTAAAGCTCCTGAGCACTAGGTGGCATACCAAGAGGAAGATTATTATGTTGGCCATGTGAGGAATGGATTGGAAGGAGGTACAATAGGGAGGCCATGTGGATTAGGAGCCTTTTGGGTCTAGGTGAGGGGTTACGAGGTGCCTTCCACATCTTGATCTATTGCAAATTTGCTTTACTTCCATTCTGCCTCTTCCCACAATATCTTGAGTTATGTGCTTATGTGCCCGCCTCCTTTACCAGGCTGTGAGCTATTTGAGGGGAAGGACTATGACTTTCATCTTTGTCTCTTTCGTCCACAGTAAATATGGTAGTACGCGCTACTTATACCATTCGGGCAGCAGTGGGATAGGAAAAGAGAGAAGATGTCTTTGATGTTGATACACTCATTGAAGGCACTTGTTGACCAGTTGGATGTGAAGTCTGAGGAGGTGAGAGGAATGGAGGAGGATGCTGAACATCAAGTCAGGGTGACTGGGGCTGGTGAGACCATTAACCGAGAGAAGGCGCACAGAAACAGGGGGCGTGGAGCCAGCATGTTGGGTTTTGGGTGCACAGAGACTGAGGCACAGTGGAGTTTGGGTGTGGAGAGGCTCAGGAGGCAGGTGGAAGCACAACACCGTGTTGATCTGCTGTGACTTAGTTCATGAAACTGAAAGCATTGAGACTGGGAGTTTAAGAATGGAATTACGCGTTGAATAATGGCTTCCGAGGGTTTAGGAGGGTCCTTGGAAATCGTCTAGTCGAATTGTTTGTTGAACACCCGAGTCCTTCGTACAGCTTTCCAGCTGCCCTTCCTGCACTTTGTTCTCAGTTGGCAAACTCTCCCTGTGTTTACAGCATTTTTCCTGTTTGATTCACCTTCAAAGACTTCAAAGTCTTTTTTACTTCCAGTTTTAAGTTTCTGTAGCCTTTCTGTCGTAACAGATTTTTATCAGTTATCTGTTTAGAGAGAGCTTTTTTAAAATTTTCTTTTCTTTTCTTTCTTTTTTTTTTTTTTTAGAGATAGGGCCTTGCTATGTTGCCCAGGTTAGTCTGGAAGTCCTGACCTCAAGTGATCCTCCTGCCTTGGCCTCCCAAAGTGCTGGGATTAAAGGCGTGAGCCACCATGCCTGGCCTAGAGAAATCTATTACTGAATGTTTATTTACCTGGCTTGGGGGGTCCATAATTTTACTATTGGGCTATCTGAAAGTAGGGTTGTTTTAGACTCTGTGAGAGAAGCTTTGGGTTAACTGGGAGACAAAAGGTAAGAACTGGCTTAATTCACGGCAACTGACTCTTTTTTATCTCCAACGTTTCCACTCGGATTTGCTAACTCTTAGGGAAGCTAGAAGCAAACTGCCTGCATGTGGGTCTTGGCTGTATTCCCTACCAGCTGGGAACGTTGGGCAGGTTACTTAACCGCTCAGAACTTTTGTTTCTTGCAGTAAATGGAGATACTGGTGGTATGAATTTCATAGGGTTGTTGAGAAGACTGAACATGAAATGCTTAAACAGTCTCTGCCATGGAGTAAGTCTTCATGATGAATATTAGCTTTTATAGTTATGACCTCAGGCACACCCATTCACACATGGAGCAGTCACCACCAGAGAAACATGGCGAATTGAGGAGAGATGGCACAAGTGGCCCTCGCCTCATCTGATGACAAAGAACGGAAATGACTAGAACTGATGAGATCTAAATGTAACGGAGAGGAAGCTTCAGCAATGAGCCAAGAGTCCCTCTGCTCACAGTTTTCCAAGAGAATTATGGGAAGACACAGCTTCCGGCATTTAGAAGTGAGAATGTTTTCATCATCAAAATAGTGAGGTATATTTTAAATAGTTTGGCTAATTAGGTGCTGATTAAATTGCATTGCTCCCATATGTTTGTGCTTTCTTCTGTGCAGAGTTTATCTGCCTGAAAAGTCCTAGGTAAATTATGTGTCTATGAAGGAATTATTTGATACCTTGTACTTAGTAAGGACTCAGAAGTATTGAGTGATAAATTATTTTATGAAGCTAATTATCATAATGATATAAACAGCATCTAATATATTTGAATGCTTATTCTGTGCTTCACATGACTATCTCATTTAATCCTGTGAGGTTGGTACTGTCATGATTTCAATCAACTCCTAAAAGACTGAAGTTAAAGACCAGTGGATCCTTGGTATGTCAAGATCTCGCTGACGTTTCTTTGTTTGCGTGCTTGGATTTTTGTTGTTGGGTATTCTTAGCACAACATGCACCTGCAGGAGAAATGATAGAAATGACTTTCAATGGATCTCTAAATAGACGTGGCTGCTAAACAATCAGGAGGGGTGTCATATGGCTGAGCTGAAGATAGGAGTGTCCTGAAGATGGTGTAGTGACTCTGAGTTTGATGGATGGAGAGGGGTGGGGAGGGGTGGAGAGGAGGAAGAAGGAGGAAGAGTGAGCTGAAACCACCTGTGAAAGCAGACTGGCAAAGAGCCCTTGGGCATGGCAATTTTGGGTAAAGCTGGAAGATGCTGGCCTCTCTTCACCAAAGATGGTGCTGACTCATTGTGACTGACCCCGGTCCATCTGTCCAGCCTCACCTCCTATTATTTCCTCCTCTCAATGTCTGCAGTCTACTTTCTGTTGCCTACACGTACCATTTCTTTTCACAAGTCTCTGTTTTCCACACAGTGTGTCCTCTGTCTTGCGTGCCCTTCCTCATAGCCCCAGATGGTAAATTTAATACAACTACCACTTATTTTGTGCGCTTTCCTTTGCCAAACATAGGAAATATTGCACATAGGTTATATCTAATTCTTGTAACAATTCTGCAAGGTAGGCATTATTATTCCCATTTTCCAGATGGAGAAACAGAACCACCCTCCCCGCCCCCCAACCAAGGCTAAATAATGAACACAAGATTACACAATTAGGTGGACCTAGCACTAGGATGTAGGTCTGTCTGATTCTAAAGACTGTCACATTCTTCTTCTCCTATTCCTTTAAAAATTCCCCATCACCCTTCAAGACTTAGCCTTGGCTGCTCTGCCTATGGAGTAGCCATTCTCTATTCCTGTACTTTCTTAATAAACTTGCTCTCACTAAATTAAAACAAAAAACAAACAAACAAAAAGACTTAGCCTTAATGCTGTTTCCTCTGTGAAGCCGTAATGGAATTCCTCAGACAACTGCATATTCCTCGATAGTCCTGTAATGCTCTGTACACACCTACAAGAATAGTATTTATTAATGTTGTATTCTACTTAGGTGTCTGCATGGCTTACCCAGTATAGATTTCATAAACAGATGGAAAGGGGTATAACTTTACATATCTTTATAACCTCCATCTTCCAACCAAGATTTTCACATTGCGTGTCATAGAATATACCCGTACTAAATTATTGTTGAATTAATGAATACATTAATTAATGCTAAGGAGTTCATTTGTAAAGCTGTGAACTTCTTCCTCTTTGCCAGATTATCGATTCTGCCTCTAAGTATGTTCTGTGTCTGCATCCCACACTAATGTGATGAGTATTGACCAGATGGTTAGTTATGGAGACGTCCATCCTCGGAACCCAAAGCCTACATTCCAAGCCAGTGTGCTGGAGACTACTGGAGGCCACACCAGGCCCTTGCTACCTTCTCTGTGGCCTCCAAAAGAGCAGCAGTAGCAGCAGCACCAAATTTAAGGACCATGCGAAACTCTGAATTAACCCTTCAGGATCTGACCTGGCTGTAGAAGTCTTTGGCCTTCCCAATCCAAACCCATGTTATGGCATTTGCTGAGTTACCTCACATCACCATCATTCCACACAGACACGCAATACATTCCTTCCAAGGCTGCTGTGGCCCATGCTTTTCCCAAATGTTTGCTGTAGCCAAGTATCCAAGCGCCAGCACTCATGTGCAGTTTCTGTTTTAATATCAAGCAGAATCACTTAACATCTGAGGGATTCAGGCACATTTCTTGTCAATTTTTCCCTGGCCTCTGTCAGTCTTTGACCTACCTTCTTTTAGATTCCATCTGCCTCTCTTCCTTCAAAACATGATGTGACTTATTTCCAGAACAGTTTTCTAGAAACTGAGATGATGGGATAATGGACTGAGCCAGTCTCTATCAGAGAAAGGGTTTCTACACCTTCCCCAGTGACTGACCAAAGCTGTGTTGCTATTCAACAGATAGTGACATGCCCATAGCATCAAAACAGTGCAACACTGTGCGGATAGTGACACGGCTATACAATCAGTAACAGCAGGACAGTGGGCGCTCTGAGTCCCAAGGAGGCATTTCCACTAATGTCTTGGCCACGATGTGCAATAGCAACAAGTCATTAAACTTGACTCTCAGAGTTGTTCTACCAGGAACATAGACTTTACATCATACATGCTCCTCCTTGCTGGAGTAACCGTCCATGCCGATTTATGCCAGTTATCCCAATGTCACACTGTCCCGCCTTGCCATTGTCATAGGCAGGAATATCCAGGTTTGGAGGATAAAGCCTTCTTCCACCTGTTTGCTATCTCCTTATCCCACCCCAGCCCGTGAATAGCACACAAGTCCAGCTGTGCATTAACTGTAGCAAGGGAGTGTATTGTGCTGTGCATCTGGGCATGGGAAGAAGCCCAGACAAGAAAGGGCAGACGACTACGCAGCCGTGTGCAAACAAATGGGGATCTCCAGCCAAGCCGACCCTTTCCCAGGTACAGGCAGGGCAGGCTGCTGTAGGGGCTGAAATTCACTGAAAGGTGGCCTCCGACGCTGGATACAGCAGGCTTATCTAAGAGGCACTTCCTAGGAGACTCCGGGAGACTGTGCCTTTCTTTCTGGCAAAGGACATTATGTAAATGCTCAGGGAAGAGTCATTAACTGATTAACAGATGAGTATAAATTAGCACGTGTGATTAAGTGATTAATACCTATTGTGAGCTAGCAAAGCCCAAAGAGAATAGAGTCTGATGAAATGAGACTAAATATTTTGCTCTGCCATTGCTTGGTTTTTAGGTGGATGTGTGGCATCTCATTTGGATGTTTTTGCTTCTATTATTTTATCACAGGGAAAGAAGAAATGATGAATGGGTAGAGAAACCACTTTTTTTTTTTTTTTTTTTTTTTGAGACGAGTCTCCACTCTATCACCGGGCTGGAGTGCAGTGGCATGAGTCTCAGCTCACTGCAACCTCTGCTCCCAGGTTCAGCCGATCTCTGCCTCAGCCTCCTGAGTAGCTGGGCTAAGATCACGCCACCACTTCTGGCTAATTTTTGTATTTTAGTAGAATGGGGTCTCACTATGTTAGCCAGGTTGGTCCCGACTCTGACCGTAGATCACCCCCTCGGCCTCCCAAAGTGCTGGGATTACAGGCGTGAAACCACGCACCCGGCTTGAGAAACCATCTTTAGTAAACCTAGACACATGCCTGCACACTGCCACATGGGCCTCTGGGCAGCTGCAGGTGAAGATAGCTGTTGGCTTTATAACCGAGCAAGTGGGGTACAAGCAGTCCGCTGCAAGGTGGCAGAACAGGACTGGTGCAGGCCGGGATGTAATTCACATCTCATCCTTCCCACAGGCCATCCTTCCCCTGGTGATAAGCAACTTAAAGGAAAACAGGCCTGGTCTTGGATGCAATTTTAAGACTAGTGTTTGGATGGGAAAATGAAGGAATGTGAAATTGCTGATGGTGAGACCATTTCAATACCGATGCCAGCACCGTTGTAAACTTTTCATGTGTTTTTACTTAATACATATAAATGCCTGTGAAGTAGGTGTTCATGCAACATCTTTCTTGCAAATTGAGAATCAAAGGACTTCAGAACAGTAACTGGTTGTGCAGAATTCAAGCCAGTGTGTCTGGTCACAAAGCTGTGTCCCCCGGCCTGAGGTCTGCTGGGACCAAGAAGGACGAAAACTCCCAACTAGAGTTTGACGCCAAGAAACTGGAAGTTCCCCACTTTGGGACAGAGCTGGGGGTAGAACTTTTCAGGATTTTGACTCACCAAAGAAAATCTGACTAATGACATTCTAGTATTAAATTGGTGTCTAGATACTAATTTAGCTAGAACAAGTATGAAGCTTTTATTTCTTTGTATTATGTTTGTAAAGGACAGATTGGAAGTTACATTTAGTTTTTAATTGATTGTATTGGGATATTGGGAAAAATAACCACCTTTTTAAGTTGTTACTAGGAAGCTTGATATTCAAGGAGAGTATAAGACTTTGGGGTGCTTAAGAGTGGGGATTCACAAAGGGAAATCCAGGTGAGGCTGAAATGCAATTATTCTTTCTACGTTGCCAAACAATCTAAAGCACTTCGGCTGGTGCCAAACGTAACTGCATTTTTGCCATTGAAGTAAGGCAAAACCGCAATTACTTTTGAGACGCGCCTAAGTAGTTTATTGGGGACAAAGAACAGTGAGTGGTGCAGAATGATACAAAACAGACAGTATTGCTTTGTTAATTACTGTAACAATCTGTTAACAATACTGTTATAACATCAGTGTTAGCACAATTAGGAAGAAAGAAAACCTTTCCTTCCCTTCTTCCCTCTTCTGTTTTTCACAATTCCCTTTCCCAAGGTTCCAGGGGTCCTGGGATGGCTTCTGGGGATCCAGAAGCCTCAGTGTGTGAGGATTTGGTCCTTGCTTCAGGGTGCTTCTCCCTCCCATCAGCCACTGAACTTGTCTCTCAGGGCCAGTTTTTAAATCAATTCATCAGATAGACAAATCCATGCGGATACTTAGCAAGTTGTTATTACACTTTAAAATGGCCCCTGCTTCAACCTCTGTACGTGCTCCCAATGCTGAACATTTTAGGGACAAGGGCGAGGAGGGAAAGGGCTACTCAGGAGCGGAGAGGTTTGCTGCAGGCTGCTCTGTGTAGGCCTGGGCAGGTCCTCAGGGACGGCCTGTGCAGCCCAACCTGAGTAGCGGCAAGTGGGCTGTGGACAGGACAAATGGCCACAGGCTATGAGCGTAGGCAGTGGAGGAGACCATGGCACAGATGTCACTGGCCGTTAGTATCCCACCTGTATCCAGCCTCTGACCTCAGACTAATCGCTTGCTGACCTCAGCTTTCTTTTCCCCAAAATCATTTATGTCAGTGCCTGTTTGGACAAGAGGCCAAAGGAGAAATTCCCTTTGTTTACCCCAAACCTCTTGAGCTTCTGTAAGGCAAGAGTGCAGCTTGATCCATGCAAAGCCAGTGTCATGCTCACGCAGACATTGATTAATGCCACTACACTGGTGAGGACCACGTTCAGAAACCATCCAGCCTCAACCAGTTTAAGCATCCGTGTTCTTTGTGACTCAACTGTGTTTCTCTGAGTAACCAACCCTGTGATCCATGTATCTGATGCCAGATTTTTCCTGCTGTTCTAAATGTACTGTCTCTGCCTTTGCACATATCTCTATATATTTTTGCATTTTAGTATGTATATTCTTATAATTCACTAGTGAAATAAGCCACTGTGTAAACAGACCAGTAGATGAAGTGCTCAGATTTGTAGGAATATCACAAGCTATTACCCGGCCAGATTTAAAATCCCCTTTTAAGAAACAGTAATATTATGTCAGATTGTTTGCTGCCCAGGGCTTCCGACTGGTATTTTTCTGGATCTCCTCTTTGTAATCAGAACACGAGACCATCTAAATGTCCACACGGTGTGCACACTTTCCCCTGACGTGCCCTATATCTAGTACTTATTTTCTGTTCTTAACACTTCAGGAAATCTCTACGGAGGTCCTCCAGCAAATGTGAGGGCTCTGAATGCCACAAATGCACTTGAGCCTTGAATGTTTCAATATTTGTCAATAATGTTAAAAGACTGCTTATCCCAAGGGACAGGGACATTAATTCTGTGGGAAACTGGGACACAACAGCATTGGGGGACCTGGCCCCAGAATCCCTGGAGCAGGAAAGCAGGTAAATCAGAGCCCAGTTTGTGCCCAGTGTTGGCCACGCTGTCCCTGTCACTGCGGTTGGGAGGCAGCTGAAGCCAGGTGGGCGAGGAGCAGAGCGGCTGTGATCTCTCTAAGGTGGCCAGATGGCAGGGAGCAGCCTGCTGGGCATGGTAATGGCCAACGTAGGCATGGGCACTTTTTGCTGGAATTTGCTTTCTGTTTTCAGGGCGCCAGGTGACATGGGTCATCTTCCGCTTCAAGCCAAGTTACAGGACAACAGGAGAAATCCACCACCTGGCCGAGACACCTCGGTGAACAGCCCTCACATGCACTGAGCTGCAAGTTGATCCCCAGAAAACAAAACTTTTCCTTGTTTGGGCCTAAAGGACTCTCCTATCCAGTCGTGTGCAGAAGCTTGGCTGCCTTCAGGCCTTTGAGGGCTGAACTTGAAGTTCGTTTTCCTGCTGAACCTTTCAGCTGACCCTGAGGGTCTCAGTGTTGTTCTACAGACTATAACTCCATCCTTACCCCAGGCCCAGCTCTGTCACCTTTCCCTCCCCCATCTGTTTTCTTGTGTGCTGCTTGTTTAAGGAATGTTAACAGCAATAGATTTAGCAGAGGCTGAACAAAATGACTTTACAAAGAAGGACAATTTTCTATAAAAATAGCAGCCTAGAAAAGAATAGGTTAGGGGTTAAGGTCTTAAAATAACAAGCATTCAACAGAGGCTGGCTAGTTACTCCAGCCTGGGAATAGGGCTTGGTGGTTTGAACCAGGTGAGATCTGCGATCTGCCATATAGTTAAAAAGTCCTTCAAGATCAAAGGCCCACAGCCACCCTTGTTTTTTTTAACCAACTCAAAAACCATGTTACTTCTCAGTGACTGGCAGGTGCTCCAAATAGCATCAGAATCATAGAACTGGAAGAGGATCTCCTGGTTATGTAGTTAATGTGTTTCTTTCCTGTTTGTTTTTGTTTTTGAGACAGAGTCTTGCTTTATCGCCCAGGCTGGAGTGCAGTGGCACGGTCTCGGCTCACTGCAACCTCTGCCTCCGGGTTCAAGCAATTCTCCTGCCTCAGCCTCCTGAGTAGCTGGGATTGCAGGCATACGCCACCAGGTCCAGCTAATTTTTGTAATTTTAGTAGAGATGGGGTTTTACCATGTGGCCAGTCTGGTATCGAACTCCTGACCTCAGGTGATCTGCCCACCTTGGCCTCCTAAAGTACTGGGATTACAGGCGTGAGCCAATGTGCCTGGCCTATGTTTAGATGTTTCTGATGGGACTTTCCCTCTAAGATTTTAACATTTATTGACCTTTGCATATGTGTTTGGGCCCCCTCCCTTTCCGTCCCTGCCAATAATCTGAGAAACCCCCTCGATATGCGAAACACAGCAGAGTTAAAGGATGGTCCAGTTTCCATAAAAGGATTTTTTTTTTTTTAATTCACCTGACCTGAACTCCGAGTCGAGGCAACAGACCTTCAAGAATGAGATTGGGAACTGTGGCTTAGGAGAAGAGTCTTGATCCTTCGTCCTGTGAGATCAGCTCTTTATTTTTCACAAGCACATCTGTAGGCATTTGGAGGATTAATGCTGACTGGGGGGCCTAAGAGGAAGAACCTTTATAGGCATTCACCAGTCCAGGAATCTTGCTAAAAGCGGGGACGATCTGAGGTCCCCCTGGGGGTTGTCTTGCTTGGGGCCAAGGAGAATTAGAAGGGGCAGGAAGGAGCTAAGACCCTGGAGACGAGAGAGCTGCAGGAGCATAAAAAGTCTTCCGAGCTGGGTGGGGTGCAAAAGCGAGTGCCCGTGGCAGGGCAGCAGTGGAGCATGTCCCGTGTGCACACGCCTGAGCATCCTCATATGTGTGTGCTGCTGGGAAGGTGGCCAGGTTCTGAACCCGGGGAGGTGCCCAGGCACGTGGGAGAGAATGGGCAGAGAGACCTCATCTCAAAATGGAAGAAGGACGAACCCAGAGGTCAGGTGGGATGAGGTGAAGGCGGAGGTCAGCCAGGGGATGCTTGGAGAATGCTCTCTGCTGGGCAGCTGCTGGTGGATCTCAGAGCCCAGTTCTGGGTTATGCCAGCTGCCCCCTGAAGCTATCTGGCAGTGGACCTGGCAGCACCACCTGGTGCATTGAGAGGGCAGGAGAAGAGCCTCAAGGAGGCATGTGGTCTCAGGAGAGAGAGAGGAAGGGGCTACACCCTCTGGATGTTCACATTTCCCCCATTCAGCGTACCCTGTCGTCTCCTTCCTGCTCCTCCCCTCCCTCCTCTTCCCCTCTGAGTTCCCTTTCTCAGGCTGTTCTGTTGTGACTTCTCTTCCCCACCAATTTGCCATTCATGCTCATACTCGTCTGCTTTCCCTCTTTGAATTTCGGGGCTTAGAGGAAATCTGGAATAAGGTGGTTCTTGGGTCCTGGAAAGTCAAATTCTGTGCTGTCTCATCCTACCCAGCCTGGCTTAGCCGGCAGGGAGGAGATGGGCAGGGGAAAGTCAGATGGCAAGAAGGCACTCGGGATAGGCCAAAGGGTTTTCACAGGCCTAGAGGTGGAGGAAAGAAGAGCAAAATAGGAATGCCTGTCTACCCCACACCTTCTCCCAGACCACTATCACCCAATCCTGAGAGTGAATTACCTAATGACAATCAGTAAGAGTTTCCAGAAAGGTTGTGTGGGAGTCAAGATTCCTGTAGGTTCAGTATGGAATTGCCTGGAGGCCAAAGATGGACTGGGACGGTGCTTCTCCAGCACTAACGGCTATTTTCACCACTTAGGGAGCTTAGAAGCTCAGATGCAAGTCAGTAGGGCCTGGGCAGGCCGGGACTTGCCTTTTCAGCCAATGCCAGGCAATTTCAGGCTGCTGGTGGGAGGCCCACATTCAAGCAACACAGAGCACGACAACCTGTTTGGGTCCTCCCGGGCCTGAGACTGGATGTCTCATCTGGGGATTTTCTGAGGGATAAGAAGCCTTGCATGGCGTTTCTGATAGCTGAGGTTCCAGGAAGATTACACATAGAAAAGAAATCCCAGGGCTAGCCTGAGCCACCAGTTCAGAGCTGGAGCAGAGGATCCCCGGGAGGCTATGACAACTTCACAGGCACCCCCAGTGCCTTGGGGATAACTTGATAAGGACTCAGGAGTAGGACTGGCCAAGTCAAGCTCTAAAGTGAGTTTACCTTGGGATTCCCCCAGCTTATTCATCTTTCTTCCTTGCCCCACCTCCTAAAAGCCTTCCCAGCTTTCCAATATCCTTCTTCTATAAATAACTCTCTAAGTTCATCTTTACTGGGGAATAAATAAGAAGTCTCACACATTCTAGAAGGACTGATATTTTAAGAAGGACAGCATCAAATAAAAAGGCCTGAACACTTGTGTCTACAGTTCGTCACATTCAAGGTGGTCCTTACACACACGAACATCGACCCAGATGGGAGGGGAATGATTTTTAACCCATCTGGAGGCAACCGGCCTGACACTTCAGAGGCGGGTAATGTTGTGCGATGGAAGAGGCGCTGGACTGGCAGTCGAAATACCTCCCTCTCAAGGGTTTCCTTCTCAACTGTAAAGTGAGTGGTTTGGTCCAGGCAGATGACATTTAAGAACTCGCCAGTTCTTGAAGTCAACAGTTTTCCTCATCACATAGGAATCCACTGTCATGAACCAGAAGAACCCGGGCTGCAATGGAGGCAATGATGCCCATCAGAATGGACCCTAGAAGGACCAAGGCCTTTCAGAATACTGTCTACATGAGACTCACACCTAGAATCTCCTTCAAAGGAAGCGGGAGGAGCGAATGAAGTCAACACCAGGAGAGGGCTAATGCCTGTGGCTGTGAGCACTGACCCCAGGCCAAGACCAGCCTATAAGCGTTGGCATTAGTGATGTAAAGCTTGGAACTCGATCCTTTCCCAGGGAACAGAATGGGGGTGCGGTTCCTGAGAAAGCAGACTGAACAGAAATTAGCCTTCACCAGCTGCTCCTTTAATTGCATTTAAATTCGGTTAAACTAATTTCTTACACTTGATAAAAGCAGTTGTCTTTCCAAATTATTTTCAGACTCTTCTATTCCAAGCACAATATAAATATACTATGGCCAGGTGAGAAGAGTCTTTCTCTCTGGGTCTCTCTGTCACCCTGGTTCTTCTTGGCCCTTTCCTGGGACGAAGTTTATTACTGAGAGCTCAGAAAGCTGAACTGCCCTATTAGCATACGATTCTGTGACTCATTGACTCACAGATTGTAAATCAGACTAGCATTGGCTTTTAATTAATTATATTAATTTAGGGGAAACAACAAAACTGAAAAGCCTGCAGTGCTTCATTTACTGAGAAACTCTGAAATGTCTTTTATTTTAGCAAGAGCCATAAAACATCTCATACTGAAATAATGTAAAATCAAGGAAGGGTTGTATTACTCAGCGTGATCGCGCCCTTTAAAAGGCTTTGACATTTTCTTTATTTTCGTAAGTTTTTTTAGAAAGAAAAAATATATATGATATATTACATACACATCCACACATATATACCAGGCCCTCTCTGTTACTGACTGTAATTCAGTATAAGGTGTTTCTACCTTATATCCTCTCAAGGGGAGATTAATTACTGAATTATCATGGAAAACATGCCATTAGTTAGTTTCATTTAAAAGACTGCCTCATGGTAAGAAACTCTCGGCCAGGCATGGTGGCTTCTGCCTGTAATCCCAGCACTTTGGGAGGCCAGGGCTGGTGGATCACGAGGTCAGGAGATTGAGATCATCCTGCCTAACAGAGTGAAACCCCGTTTCTACTAAAAAATACAAAAAATTAGCCGGGCTCAGTGGCCTGTTATCCCAGCTACTCAGGAGGCTGAGGCAGGAGAATGGCATGAACTTGGGAGGCGCAGCTTGCTGTGAGCCAATATGGCACCACTGTACTCCAGCCTGGGTGACAGAGTGAGACTTAGTCTCAAAAAAAAAAAAAAAAAAAGAAACTCTCAAATACTTGTATACACACACATACACAAAATTCATTTCTTATTTATTGCTCACTTATCTTTAATCATATATCAACATGTGATTAACATACGTCGAGCTATCATATGTTAATGTGTTCTATGTGTCTGACACCTGCACAGGTGCTGAGAGCCTAAAGGTAAACTGAGCTTTAGGAAAGCACAGTCTAGAAGGGAAGTCTGGAGGGTTCAACAAAGGTTAAGTGGCATAATAGAATTAAGGACAGAGGGATGTGGAGCAGGAGGGAGCACCTAGGGGAAACAGGGAAGACTTCCTGGAGGTGGTGGCACAAAGGAAAAGTCGATTGTGAAGGTCTAGAGTTTTTAGTTCAGAGAACAATCATTACCAGCCCTCTAAGTGCCAGACACTAGATACTGGAGAATCCGGAAATAAACAAGCTAGACACAGTCAGCACCCTTTTGGAGTTTATAATCTAGCAGGGAGATTATCATTAATCAAAGAATAACACAGGAATTAAATTGCCTTTGCAGTAAGAGCTTTTTAAGGTAAAGTACAGGTGCTAATCGTATACTTTCTGGAGAGCTGAACGATATGACGAAAGTGAGAATAGGCTTTCCTGACAGTGACATTTGAGCAGAGACCTGGCGGACAAGTAGGAGGGGCCAGCCAGGAGGAGGGTTGGTAGAAAAAACTTCCAGGCAGAAGGAACAGATATGCAAAGCACGAGTAGGAGAGGAAGCTTGGAGTTTTCTAGAAACTGAAAAGAAGCCAGACTGGAAAAGAGCAAGGCAGGAGAGAGTGTCTTAAGACCAGGGCTGAACAGGTGAGCAGGAGCCAGCCAGACACACACACACACACACACACAGACACACTCACACGGAATCTGGGGAGAATAATTATGAATGTAAAAGTGCCTAACACTGTGCCTGAGGCATAAGGAAATAAATTATTTTCCCTCTTTCTGTACCCAGCATAGGTCTGTCTACTTGACTGGTCTATGGAGACTGCACTTTCCTCCTGGTCTCCAGGAATGTATTCTGTCCTGTTGGCTCTGATTTTGATTTCTAACCTATTTTTCCAACTGGTCCCCTGCGTCTGTGACAACTCATGGTTTTTGGTACGATTACTCATCTGTATGATGGAGTAGCTCATTCATTCAATTATATGTTCAACAAATGCTTATTGAACACCACTTTTGTGCAGAAGTCCATTCCTCATTGAGCTTACAGTATAGCAAAGGTGTACGGTACATGCATAAAAATTATAATAGTGAATGTTGTAGTGGAGGCCCTAGATAGTGCACCAAGACAAGGAAAAGAAAAAAAAAAGATAAGATTGTGTTCATAAGAAATCCAAAATAATTAATAAGGGACTTTATTCAGGTACCTGGATATAATAGCAGTATAGAAAACTCAGTTGTGTTTCCATAAATTGACAATAAAGTGTATAAAAATAGGAAGCAACTAATATAAATATTTAAAAGATATGTAAGACTTCTATGGAAAAAATTTTAAACTACATTGAGAAATACTGAAGAAAGCTTAAACAAATTGAGCAATACTATATTCATGGATGGGAAGACCCAATATTGGAAAGATCCTTAATTCCCCAAATTGATTTGCAGATTTGTATATCTCATGTATCCTAATCCTAATCAAAACAAAACCTCAGCAACTTTTTATAGCATTGGACAAGTTGATTACAACATTTTTATTTAAATACAAATAATATCTCAGACTCTTTTGAAGAAAACATTGAAGTAGGAGGATTTGGTCTACCAGACACCGAGATTTTTTTAAAGTTGTAGTATAGCGGTGTGTCAGCCCAGAGATAGACAAATAGACCAGTGGAGCAGAATACAGAAGACAGAAAAGGTAAGCATATGTAAGAACACTTGATATATGATAGAGGTCCATGGCAAGTCAGTGGGGAAAGGAGAAAGGAATGTCTTTTCAGTGATGAAATCCAGGTAGATTAAAGTTCTATGCGTGAAAGGAAAATACTGTTAAGTTTTTAGATGATAATATGAAATATTATCATATGAGAAATATATGCAATCTCTCCTTAAGATTCAAAAATGAAAGATGCGTGAATTGGACTACATTAAAATTAAAAACTTGTATTCATCAAAAGACACAATAAGAATAATAAAAGATCAAACTGCAAGGTGGAATAAGATACAAATGTTATATGTTAAAAATGTTGTAATACATTGAGAATATGTAAAGAACTAATCCAAGCCAATGGGAAACCCTCAATCCAAAAGAAAAATGTGCAAAATCCAGCAAGTTCGCAAAGAAGAAATCCAAATGGCCAGCAAATATGTGTAAAAGCACTTTATTGGTAATGAGCAAATGCAAATTAAAACCACAAAGAGATAACATTAGAGATAACACAAAGAGATAATAGAAGGAGATACCACAAAGAGATAACACTCATCAGACTGGCAAGAATTTAAATCTGACAGTATTATTTGCCAAAATCTATTGGCAAAGATGTGTAATAATGGGAAGTCTCAGTCAGTGTTGCGGAGAGGGTGGTGTAAATTGGTTTAACTGCTTTAGAAAAACAACTTGACATTATCCACTACAGTTGAAGATTTATTCCACTTAAAACTCAGGTCTCTACTACTACTCACAGCCTAGAGAAACTCGTGTATCTGTGCAAGGATATATGTAACAGGATGTTTAAGGCAGAATTGCTTATAGTAACTCAAATCTGAACCAACAATGAATGGACAAATACATTGGATATTCTTACAAAGGAAGACCAACCGTTAATACAAATAGAAGCGGTTATTTGCAAAGCGAATGACTCTCAAACTGTGTTGAACAGAAGATATAAGACAAAAGAATATATGCAACATGATTTCCATTTATATAAAATTTTGAAACAAGTAAAGCCAAACCACATTGTTTACAATGACACGTCACAGTGGGAAAACTATAAAGTAAAGCCAGAGAAGGCTTTACCACAAAATTCAGAAAATCTGAATTTACCACAAAATTCAGAACACTAGTTTCTTCTATGGGTGAGGGAGAAAGATGTGATTAGAAAAGGGTACCCAGGGAGCTTCCACTGCTGGCAATCTTCTACTTCTTGACCTGGGCGGTAGGTACAATAGGTTCACTTTATTATTATCTATTAAACTATACATTGTACATGTGTACTTTTTAATTTTTCTGAATGGCTATTACATTTTCTCCAACACGATTAAAAGAAAAACCATTGCACCATTGCATGTATAATTTGAGTACTCTTAAGGATTTCCAATCTTCTGGAATCACTCTTCTTTTTAACACCCTAATGAAAATAATGAGTCCCCATCATGTGCGACTGTGGAAGTCTACTCCTCATCACCATGAATTGCTTTCAAGTCTCTGTATTATTTTAAACGTCTTCTCCCTCCAAGCTGCTAACTCCAGGCTGCGTCTGGGCCACCTGACCACTGCTTTCCTTTGCAGTGATGCAGTTGCTACCAGCTGGCCAGAGAACAGAGGACTGGGTGCTCTCCGCCTGCCCTGGTCCAAGCAGGGATTTAGTAGTCACTAAACCTTTTTCATCATCAACTTATCAGTGAAATATTTAACATGTACACATTGATGAATATTTACGAATAAATTTTGTACATATACTACCATTATTAGCTAACATTTCAAGTGGATATAAATCTACATTTCAGAAATGTTGACTTTTTGGTCACCACCTTGACAGATCTAATTAGTCATCACTATTTTTTCCTTAAGATGTATTTGACGAAGAGGCATTTTCTCGGGGTTCATTTTGTTTGCATTTTCAGCATTAACTTCAACCTCCAGTTTCTTTGCAGGAATATTTTTTAACTACTAGTCCCTTTTTTTGTGAGGGTGAATTTAGTTAAATCTAGATGATATAATCCATAAACTGACTCAACGGCTCATGTGTAAATTACAACACATTTCAATAAGCCAGAAGTAATGAATAACGCTATAGAAGTTATTCATCGCAGGGTAACAAATTACTCTCAAAAACTAAAAAAAAAAACCCCAACATTTACTATCTCACAGTCTCTGTGTGTCAGGAACCAGGCATGGGGTAGCTGGGTGCCTCCAAATCCAGGTCTCCCATGAGGTTGGGACTATCGTCAGTGTCACCAGAAAGCTGGTCGGGATCGGGGAAAGGTAGGGAAAAGGGAGCTATCTGCTTCCAAACGCACTCATGTGGTGGTTGGCCAGCCTCAGTCCCTCACCATATGGTCTCTCTATGGGTTGTCTTATAAGAGAGAACCCAAGACAGAAGTCACAATTTGACCACAGGCATGAGCCCCCAGCCAGGGCCAGGTTCATGGCCACGTGACCTGTGCAGTCACACAGGGCCCGGTAATCATAAGGACCCTCTGCACTTGGTTTAATGCTCTGTTGTATCACTCCAAAATATGTAATAGCTTTGAAACAAGGAACCCCACATTTTTGTTTTGCATCAAACCCTGCCAATGGTGTAGCAGACCTTGCCTCTGGAAGTCATGCTTTTGCGAAATGTCACTGACCTCAGGTTGGAGCTGGATTTCACCAGGTGAGGACACCTAACTTGAGAGCAATCAGATTCTCTCTCAGGAATTTCGCTAGCTGGAGGCTAGGAATAGGATTCGAATCACATAAATGGTGAAACTCTGGAGACAAGAGCCAGAAAATGATGCTTTTGAGGTCACCAAAAGCAGCCATCAGTGCTTCCCAAGTCATGGTCATCCAGTTCTTCCCTGGATTCCATGATACGTCCCAGGCTCTTATTAATAAATTTCTCCTTTTGCTTAATCTACCTATATTTGGATTGTGTTCTTTGTAGCCAAAGAAGCTTGATAAATTCAACGAATTTCATGGGTTAATGGTACTTTAGTCAGGATGTATAATAGCCAGTAGTGTGCTGGTGGTGGCTCATACACTGTCTAGTCAATTTTTGCATCTCTTCCAAAACCCAAGTTCAGTGATGCCATATATGTAGCTTGAAAGCCACCAGAGTGGGATTATTTACACCACAGAAATCAGCAAATGCTGCAGATTGGTGACTTCAACACTCCCACCCCACCCCCACAGTGAGCCTGCTGTTAAACTTTTACCAGCTCACTACTGGACCTCTTTCTGCTTTAGGATACAATGAGAGTGTTATATGGGATTGGGCTCTGTCAGAATGAGGCAGGGGAAAAAGAGACAGGTCACAAACATAACAGAAATATCCAAACCCTTAACACTCATGGTGTAGTTAGTGGCTGCTTTCGGGTGGTCTCTCCAGCTCACCGTGAGCCCCTGCCTGAGAACTGCTCCCACCACATGGTTGCCTTTAGCAACCATGACACCCTCCCATCCCCAGTTTTTTAGACCGGGGTGAACTCATCATCTGACGTGGGCCAATCAGATTCCCTCTCTTTTGGAATGTGAAATTGGGATTTAGTAATTTCCTGTTCAAGACGGCAGAAGAGAGCAAGTAATCGATTCTCCTCTTCTGAGACTCCAATAGAGTGTAAAGGAATAAATTCACAAATGTGGAAGACAATCATTATCGAGCAAGATATTTCAATGAATTTCTGGAAACCTATTGACAAACAAACAGCGTGGGGAACAATCAGCCCAGAGAGCCCAAGAGGCTACTACAACAGAAAGACCAACTCGCCCAACAGAATCCCTGGAAAGTCTCCAAGCTCACTTGGTGGTTGGTGGGTATAAAATTCTGCTTACTAAATGACTGCATCCATTGTTCCTCCATGCATCCCTCTCCTGTCCTCTCCACTATTCCTAGGAAGGCAGCCCCGTTCTTTACCCACAAGCAAAACAAAAGAGGATCCAGCTTAAAGAGAACTAGGACTGCTAGGGCACACGTCAGTGTCTCAGAATAAAGACCTCTTCATTCTTGCATTTGGGAGCCTCCCAGCCCCACATCTGGTACCCCACCTGGAAACTCCTCCTTTGTTTTTTCTGAAGTGAAACTGCTATTTGTTGAGCCCTGCTCACATCTACAAATTTCCCAGTCAAACATTATATTTATGAAAGAGCAGTGTACTAGTCTGTCCTCACAGGTAATCTGTTCTCAGGTAAATAAATACCTGAGACTGGGTAATTTATAAAGAAAAGAGGTTTAATTGGCTCATGGTTCACAGGCTGTACAAGAAGCATAATGCTGGCATCTGCTAAGCTTCTGGGGAGGCCTCAGGAAACTTACAATCATGGTGGAGGGTGAAGGGGAAGCTGACACTTCACATGGAGAAGGAGGAAGAGAGATCAGGGAGGTGCCATGCACTTTTAAACAACCAGATCTCATGAGTACTCACTATCATGATCACAGCACCAAGGGGGTTGGTGTTAAACCATAAGAAGCTGCCCCCATGATCCAATCACCTCCCACCAGGCCCCACCTCCAACACTGGGAATTACAATTTCGCATGAGATTTGAGCAGGGACACAGATCCAAACCATACCAAGCAGGAGAACTGACATACACTTAAAACAACAGGGAAAAACCTCCTAGTTATCTAGAAACAAGCCAAGCCGCTCTCCCATGCTGAATTGTAAATGGAAAAACAAAGTGAACCAGACCTCAGAATAAAATGAATAGCAAGAAAACAAAGCAAAACAGAATTAAACACAATAAACTGACCCTGAAACAAAGAAGATAATTAAGGGAACACAAGAGGAAATTGAAAAGCAAATAAATAAAAAGCACAAATATCTAATTAGTATCCTAAGTGAGAGGTGAGAACAAATTCATATAACAAGAACAGGGTGCACTGAGAAAGGAACAAGGCAAAAAGACAAATGGTGCAAATGAGGCAACAAGAAAGAGCTCAGGTATGTTAAATGTACAACTGTCAAGGCGAAATCCTAAATTGGAAGCGGCCACTTTCTCTGCATGGGATGGAACTCAGGGACATTTTAAAACTCAAGAGCTGGGTTTACCATCTTCCCCCATATGAAAGCATCAGCAGAGAAAACCGACCTTCGGAGAAGAGCAAAAAAAGAAAACAAACAAAAAACAAAACAAAAACATGAGCAGGAAACACAAAGAGAAAACAGAGCAAGAGCACAGCCTAGACTCCTGGTATCCTTCCGGTTCCTATTTGGTGCTCCTGAAGAGATCCCACTGCCTTTGGGTTCTGTGAGATACCTTAGCAACTTCTTAATCAATTCCATTCTTGGTTCAAACTGGGTCAAGTTGCTTTCTGTTAGACAGAAGACAAAAGAGCCTTAACTAAGACAAAGGGTTGGTAAACTGGAAGGCAATCAAGTCTCAAGTCCCTTAGGATCAAATGTGACTAAACGGGGGTTCGGCAGAAGAATCAATCCAGTGAGAATCTCATGTCCTTGTTCTTGTGGTTAACTTTTCCTAAATATTACCCTGACATTCAAATTATTAAGTTGGACAGCAGATGCCCCACATACAGTGTTTCCTGCATTTACATTCATTTTCTTAGCATCTTGAAAGAAAGATGGGGCTTAGCCTGCCAAATCTCTAAGCACCTTATAATAACCTATTCAGACATCATATGGAAGGATTAATTGAACCATTTCACACATTAATACAGTAGCAAACAAATGAACCTACCTTTTCGTGTATCCAAGGCAGCCTGGGAACTTTAAATGCAACTATTTTGATTTACCTGAAAATAATATATTTTGTCCTTAAAGCCAGACTTGGTGGTTTTGTCCTTAAAACCACCACAACAATAAAAAAAACCACTCTGGAGAGAGAAAGAGAGCCACAAAAAAGCAATTTGAATGGCAGACCATTATGTCAGCCCCTACTTCTTGTCTTCCCTCCTCAAGACGTTTTACCCAAATGTCCTTTCTTCCTGTTGCCTTCTGGGAGGCATTGGAAAGGAGGTTCAAAAAAGCCAAAAGATACAGCAGCCTTGGGGTGTTCTGACACGGGAAGAACATACATGTCCTGGTAGGGTTTCCCTAAAGGAGAGAAATGTGGATTTGACGGGAGTAAAAGACAAAGAAATGTTATCAAGAAAATGGTCTCATAAAATGAAGGATGCAGGAATTGGGGAAGATGAGGTTCCTTATCCTAAAACCAGTTTGCCTTTTTCAAACATACAGCAACTTTATTTTTCTTTGTTGATTTTGGTCTTGTTTGTTTGTTTGTGTTCCAGGCTTGAGACAGTTGCCTTCTCAACCCAGGCACAGCCCATGAATTTGTTGTTTAACCCAAATCCAATTGAGTGTTGCAGGAAAGAGGAGAGGAAACATCTCACACCCAAGTGGCCCACACCATAAACAAAGGGGAGTCTCACTGTGCCAGCTCTTGGCTTCAGCAAGGCCCAGCAGGAAGCCGATGTCCCCGTGCCAGGGTGAGGGCAGTCGCCGAAGCAGATGCTGGGCCACTGAGAAGAGCGATTGATTTCAGAAGCTCAAATTCCTCAGGGTGGCCGCCGTCCTCCTCCCCTTGGTGGGAGGGCGGAGGTGGCTGGGAGCTGTGTTGGCCACCACTGGCTGCCAACGCAGCTCGAGTTGGGAGAGTTGTCGCCAGTCTCTGGCTGCAAGCGGGAGGTTTGTTAGGGATCAACATTGTCTACTTATGAAGATTTATGGAGAAGCTGACAAACATTAGGCTTTGAAGCCGAACTCAGGTGAGCTCTCTCCCCTTCGTGGAGGATTCAGAGAGGCAGCCCGGATGATCAAGAATGATGTCCTCTCCTCCCTGGTTCCCATTGGTATTCCAACCCTGGACCTGGCCAGGAGGAAAAGCAAGGGAGAAGCATGGCTTTTTGGCTCTCCTCATCCTTCTTCGGAGAGAAGGAGAGGGACTGGCACTTTTTGTGGCATTTCACACGGAGGGGGAAAGGCCAAGATAAATGGATAGTTTCAAGGTCATTAGCTTCCTGAGCTCACGGTGTGCTTTCTCTGCCAGAGGACTGCTTGGAGAGGTTATAAATGTTTTGCGGCTGGACCAGGGGGGCCCATTGTTGGATCTGGGGTCCTGAGACCTGCTGCCAGTGGCAAATCTGGACTCTGGGGCTGCGGAGTGTGACTTCTCTCCCTTCACACACTTGCCCTGAAAGAGCTCGGGCCACAAAACATGGAGTCGGAGCACTTGGAAAGCTCTGGAGCCCTCGTCATGGGCGACTGCCCTGTGTAGACGGGACCTAGGAAAGGCAGGCAGGGAAGAACTCAAACAGGGCCTTTTCTCCTGGCATTCGCTCTTCCTAACCTGAGAGGAAAAAAGACAGAAATTAGAAATGCAAAACCTTTAAAAAGAGGAGGCAGCCTCGGCGGGCTGACAGTGGGGTGGAGGCCAGGAGGGTGGGGCGGGGCAGGAGGAGACTGTGACAACAGCAATTCCCATTCCAGCTCCATGCGCACTGGACTTTTAGTTTTGTTTCTCTGAATCGCTTTCTGGACCCTCCAAGTTCTCTTGGACTGTGCCACATCCTCACTTCCCTTTTTAAATTCAATTTTTTTATTGTGCCCTTAAGTATTTGAAAGGAAAAAAACAGAATGTTAAGATTTTAATTATTTACTTCATTCCAAATTTCTCTCCGAGCCTTGAAATTGCACACATACACATTTTTACATCAATGTGTGCATAGTATATTGCATTCTGCTTCATCCACATAATATGATATTTTATATATATAGTATGTGTATGGGAATATATGTATGTGTGTATAAATGTATGTGTATATATGTGTGTGTATGTGTATATTATAACTATACAGAGATAAGAGATAAGAATGATGTTTGTGCTAATATATGGAGGTGTATGCACACACACACACACACATACACACACATATAGACCCTGTCACCTTCCTCAGAGAGCATCTTATTGGATCCATAATACACCTCCATATATTAGCATAAACACCATTCTTACCTCTTAAGTGGCCATAGAATAGATCACTGTACTGAGATCTTGGCTTGGTCATTCCACTATTCCTGGATATATTAAGGCTGAATTTCTATGTTTCTGCATCTATATCTATAATTTCAGCCCAAGATGGCTACATTCCAGACTAGAGTGGTACATTTGTTGGAATCAATGAACTGACATTGATACATCATTATCACCCAGAATCCATAGTTTACATTAGGGTTCAGTCTTGATGCTATACATTCAGTGGGTTTAGACACATTTGTGATCACATGTATCCACCGTTACAGTGTCATACACGGTAGCTCCACTGCCCTGAAGTCCTCTGGGTATTTGGGCTGAATATTTACATACATATAGCTATAATTTCATCCCAAGATGAAATTTTATATACATATTATTTCATTTATTTTATTTCATTTTTAGTTCCAGCCTGTCCTCTTTCTCTCTTTTCCCTTTCCTTCTTTCCTTCTTTCTTTCTCCTTCCTTCCTTCCTTCCTTCCTTCCTTCCTTCCTTCCTTCCTTCCTTCCTTCCTTCCTTCCTTCTTTCTTTCTTTCTTTCTTTCTTTCTTTCTTTC
>NW_016804791.1:539233-555093 GCF_001698545.2 Rhinopithecus bieti | reverse complement strand
TTTCTTTCTTTCTTTCTTTCTTTCTTTCTTTTCTTTTCTTTCCTTCTTTCTTTGTCTTTCTCTCTTTCCTTCTTTATTTATTTACTTTTTTGCATTACTTCTCTGGGTTATGGTCTTAGAGGTTCAATTACCAGGTTAAAAAAATATAAACTTTCACAGTCCCTTATTACACACTATCACTTGGTTCTTCACAAAACAGAAACCAAACCCTGATAACGCAGTGGTGACAGCACTGTCCAAATGAAGGCCTTTCCGCTCACCGCAGCCGAGACTGATTCTGCTACTTTTCATTTCCTTTGGGAAAGGCCGCTCTCTCTACTCCTTTTGGAATGGCCGCTCTCTCTACTCCGTTTTATTGACCTTTGGAAATGCTGCTCTCTCTACTCCTTTTTTGCTTTAGTTGTTTCCCCACCGACGCTCATTTTTGCCAGCCGAATTCAGTATATTCTGTTTTCTCTCCTCGGTTTATCGTCTAGGGAAGCATCCAGCACTCCGTGAGATCGGTGACTGATTGGCCCCCACATGCCGGCCGCCCAGGAAAACGGCCTAGAGCGGTGCTTGCTGCTGGCCAGTGAAACAAGCACCTTTGAGGGCTTGACCTCCAGGCGCAGCAAGTCCAGCCAGGAAGGGCTCCTCACTCTTCCAAGTGTTGAGCCTGGGTGCTTTTCAGACTTACCTGCAGCGTACCATGAGTGGGCGGGCAGGGACAACAGGCGAAGCACTAACCACAGCCCGTGCTGGCCACCTGCTTCAGCCTCTGGTTATGGGAAGCCAGGGGGTGGGGATGGTGGGATTTCCAGAGGGTCTCATTCCCCCTGGGTTTGCTGATTAGAAAAGACACTTGGGGCCGGGTGTGGTGGCTCTCGCCTGTCATCCCAGCACTTTGGGAGGCCGAAGCAACTGACACCTGAGGTCAGGAGTTCAAGACCAGCCTGGTCAACATGGTGAAACATCGTCTCTACTAAAAATACAAAAATTAGCCAGGCATGAATGCCTGGCCAGAGAATGGTGTGAACCCAGGAGGCGAAGGTTGCAGTGAGCTGAGATTGCACCACTGCACTCCATGCTGGGCTACAGTGCCAGGCTCCACCTCAAAAAAACAAAACAAAAAAACCCACCCTGGTGTGCTTTTTCAGTCCTGCAGAATGTGTGGGAAGTGGCCTGTTCCTGCTCACCTCCATGGAAGCAGTGTGCCTGTGGCTTCAGTCGAAGGGAAAGATAGTGATTGGCATGGATTGTCTGGCCCCAGCGCCTTTTTTTTTTTTTTGAGACAAAGTCTTCCTCTGTCACCCAGACTGGAGTGCAGTGGCATGATCTTGGCTCCCTGCAACCTCCGCTGCCCAGATTCAAGCAATTCTCCTGTCTCAGCCTCCCAAGTAGCTGGGACTACAGGCGCCCGCCACCACTCCTGGCTCATTTTTGTATTTTTTTTTCCAGTTATCTCTCATTTATTTATACTTTAAGTTCTAGGGTACATGTGCACAACGTGCAGGTTTGTTACATATGTATACTTGTGCCCATTTTTATATTTTTAATAGAGATGGGGTTTCACCATATTGGCCAGGCTGGTCTCAGTCTCCTGACCTTGTGATCTGCCTGCCTCGGCCTCCCAAAGTGCTGGGATTACAGGCATGAGCCTTTGCACCTGGCTGGGTGGTTTGTTCTTTGTGGGGAGAAGTACAGGGGCTGGGAGAGAGCACTCAAACCTGAGACTTCTTGCAACGTGGTGACTTCTGGGTTCAGAGCTGATCAGTTTGAGATTTAACCAATGGGCAGGCACTGATACAGTAGAAAGCAAGAATGAAAACAAAAGTTAGAAATGGCATTTGCAGAGTCCTGGGAAACTTTGGGCACTTGTATATTGCTTGAGCCTGTGTGTAGTGGTGGGTTTATGATGTCCATAAATGTGCTATCTGAGCAATTTAATTGTGGGTGCTTTATGACAAAGCAGCAGACAGACTTCTAAAGCACATGATGTGACTCGCATCCAAAGGACCTGCAGGGTTTCCTCTGGAGCAGACCCTGTCACCTTCCTTGGTAAGCATCGAATCGGATCTGTCCACACTCTGTGCCCTGTGCAGCACTGATGGCAGAAGAGGCTGCGATAAGCAGGTGTTGAACAAATGAATGAGCAAGGATATGCTTACGGTTCTCCCTTTAATGATGAGGAGATCTCATCGAGATTCAGCAGCTTGCACCGGGGATGTGGGTACTTACCTGGAAACCTGGACTCGCGTCGGCCCACCTGCCCTCTGGCCTGACTTTTCACTTCCCTGTCTTGTGAGCTGGTGAGGACTAATTTTGCTTGTGCTTTCACAGGACCAAATGGGAAAAATTCCATTAAAGCAACATAAAGAACTTATTCGCCATCCAGGCAGCAGAGCTTCAGCATGCAGCAAGGGCAAATTCTGGAATCCCTCCCACAGGAAAGATGTTTTTAAAGAAAGAACAGACCAGTCATCCGTTCTAGACAGTATTACTCTATCACTTAGCATTTGTGTGGCTTTAAGCTCTTCATGGAGCATTTTCATCTGTAGGACTTCATTCGATTTGCATAGCAACTCTGTAGCTATAGGTATTGCTGCATTTTCCGGTAAGAAAACTGAGATGCAGAGCAGCTGTGTTCTCTCTAGGATCACACAGCTAGTGAGAGGCAGAGCCAGTATTTCCCATAAACAGTCAACACTGAGGATTAAGGCTGGGTCCCCAAGACTGTACAGGCTGGGGATCATAATAATTGTTAACATGAAGCACTAGTGTTGCTAGCGTGTTGTATGTTAACTCATCTGACTCTCACAGCAACCCTACGAAGTGGGCGCCGTCCTCATCCCTATTTCTCAGATGAGAAAATTGAGGCACAGAGAAAGTAATAACTTGTTGAAGGACACCCAGCTGGTAAGTTGCAGAGACATGACTTGAACCCACAGGCTTCCTCACCACTGATCACTAATCTCCAAGAACAGGTGAAGATGCCGTGATCACGGTTCCCATGGGGCATCTGGAGGGTCCGCTTGCTTACTCAAGGACTGCGGCACAGTGTGCCTCTGTGGGCCCTGAAAAGCAGGGAACACATCACCCAGAGAGGAACTGACCTCACATCTCAGAAGCCTTTATCAACCTTGAGTCCTGAACTCCCCAGAACAGAGAGAGGGACAACAGCATCTAAAGCTGAACCAGAGTAAGTGAGAATGAACTGTGGCTGTGTGTCCTCCACTCAGCCCCAGATGACATGAGGGTTTCTCAAAGCACAAGGAACTGTACAAGCAGCACCCAGGGAAAGGTGCACCATGGCTCAGCATTATGGAGGTGTGCCCAGGCTGCCCAGGGCTGGGCATGAGCCTGTGTGGTGTCCCTAAGAGAAAACAGGGAACCCTACAGGACTACAGAAACATAGACAAAAACTGTTCATAACTGATGCATCGATAGTAAACCTGACACATTGGGGGACTCTCTTAACCAGAAGAAAGGGGATTGCTTTTGCATTTTTCTTCGAAACTATTTGCTACAGGCGAGGAGCTGCCATCCCCCAAATGTCAGAGAGGGGACAGGGGTCTGCAGAGTTGCTGGATGAAGTGACTTGGCCCTTGTAGCAGAAGGTAAATTGGCACGGCTCCGTGAGGCCTGAGCTGCCGAGGTAACACGCATGACTGCTCCCGACAGCAGCATGGGCTCTGACACCAAGCCCGGGGAGGCCTGGCGGCTCGGAGATTGGGGACTGGTGCCGAGCATCCTGGAGTTGGACAATTGGCCTGCTCGTGGTTGGACCACCGTAGGCTGCTGCTAGTTCCGGCTTTTGCTGGGTACCATTTTTCCTTTCCAGAATCCTCTCTGTTTACAGTTCCCTTATCTTCCCTTCTGTTTCCATCCTTGTTTTATACAAAGAATGAGGCTACATATTCAAGGCTTCCCTTCCCAAATATCCAGTCAATTAACTCCTTTATTTATTAATTCACCTGTTAATATCCTATCATTGAGTAGCCACTGACTATATGCTGAGCCCTGTGCCAGGCCCTGTATACATAGGATAGACATGAGTAAAACATGGTACCTCCCCTGGAGGAGTTTCTAGACTTAATTTGGGAGGTCAAAAGCAAACACCAGTTTCAGTAAGAAAATAATTAGGCAAGGATCTGTGAACTGCTGTAACTCTGAGATCCAGAAGAAAGGGCCGATTCCAGTTTTTGAGTGATCCCAGGAAGGGCAGCCCTGGTTGCTATCCCATAATATGACCACCCTCATACTCCCCTGTGTCTTCAGAGAGGCGGCAGGGGTTGAAATCGAAGCAGACTGGAGTCTGGTTCCCTGGCATTCCTAGAGACTTCCACCTGACACTTTTCCAGCTTTTCTTAACTACCTAAGGACCTCAGAGAGGCAAGATGTGGAAGGCCAGCCCATCCGGGTCTCCTCCGCAGGGAGGAACGCAGGCAGGAACGCAGGCAGGGGCCGTCACAACTACCGAGGAGGACACGTTTTTTGGAAAGAAATGACTTTAGTGAGAACACTTTTATTAATGATTTAATATCCTTTGCTGGAATCTTGGAACGAACGTACAAGGTGGGCGCGGTTATTTCCACTCTGCACATGGAACAACCCGAGGCCCTGAGGCCCAGAGAAGACAGATACTGCACGCCTGGTCTCCCAGCGAGTTATTGACATAGCGAGTATTTGAACTCACATAGCAGAGATTCTCCAAAAACAGACAGGAGGTTCTTGTCAGTTGTTCCATGGATGGCCATATAATTGGGCCACCAAGACTTGCTCAAGAAGATTTTAAAAAGGATTTCCATGGAGAGATCTCTCATTCTTGATGAAAGGTGATGTCGAGTTTTTTAAAATTTTGTTGGGCTTCTGGTTTTTGTTCATTTCTCTAAGGAGAGTGTATGGAGAACGAGAGCTTTGTCCTATGTTCCTGGACACGGAAAATAACTTGAAGCAGTGCCAAGCCTGCACGGCTGTAGCTGAGTGGCTGCAGCTGGGGTTCGTTTGTTAGATTTGCCTGATCAGTCGCAGAGCAAGTACCTAAAGAAAGGACGTGTACATTATGATGAGGATGGAGGAAGGGCCTACCTGAGAGTGCACATCCCGATGGAAGGAACTTGGGGAATGGGGATCAGGGATATTCCTGACACTGGGTGACAGGATGGTGCCAGAAACCTTTTGGAGTTACAGTGTTGGCTTAGAGCTGGTCCAGAAGGAAACAGATTACAAAGTTTCAGTCCTTGAAAGAAACTTCAAGAACATATAGGCTACCTCTCTTGTTTTCCAGATGAAGAAACAGAGAGGTCAAGTGACTTGTCCACAGCTGCAGAGGTCATTAGAGATACAGCTGAGTCTTGGGTGCTGATTTTCCAACTCCCTATCATGAGCTATTTCTATTATATGGTATTCTAGACCAGAGATCAGCAGACTCTTTCTGTAAAGGGCCAAATAGTGAATATTTTAGACTAGGTGAGCCATACAGCTTCTGCGGCCACTATTCGACTTTGCTGTTTTAGCCCCAAAGAAGCCATTGACAGCATGTAGTCAAATGTGCATGGCTATCTTCTAATAAAACTTTATTTTAAAAAGTAGGTGGCAGCCCCAATTTAGCCCACAGGCCATAGTTTAATGACTTTTGCTCTAGATATTTCTCTTCCTCAAACATACTCTCTATGGTAAGGAAATGGTTACAGTTTAGAGGTGGTTTGAAGGATAGCACTTTGTCTTCCAAAATTTAGGGCATTAGAGCACTCAAGCAAGATTTGGTGCTACATCCTTAAAAGAGAGAAAAGAAGTCAGGTGCCAATTTTGTGAACATGAACAAAAAGATTGTTCGTGGACTAGTGCAGTGGTTCATGCCTGTAATCCCAGCACTTTGGGAGGCCAAGGCAGGTGGATCACTTGAGGCCAGGAGTTCAACACCAGCCTGGCCAACATGGCAAAACCCGGTCTCTATTAAAAATACAAAAATTAGCCAGGTGTGGTGGTGCACGCCTGTAATTCCAGCTGCTTGGGAGATGAGACAGGAGAATTGCTTGAACCCGGGAGGTGGGGGTTGAGTGAGCAGAGATCATGCCACTGCACTCCGGCCTAGGTGACAGACTGAGACTCTGTCTCAAAAAAAAAAAAAGAAAGAATGAAAGAGAGAGAGAGATTATTTGAGGAAAGAAACAGTAAAGAGAGATAACCCTCACCCTCACACTCAATGCCTTACAGCTCATGAAGAATTACAAATGAGGTGTGATGTCCAATGATGAGGCAGAGGTAATGCATGTCAGCTTTCCAGTGACCTTCAGCAAACCTCTCCTTAATTTTAGAAGGGTTCAGATTACAGTTGATTAAATAACTAAAATGGATAAATAGTTATTCCCCGGAACCACCCTTCTCGTCCCCTCGCTGGCAAACAGGTTTATAAAAACTCAGTCCACAGTTTGAAGGTGTCTGACCATGTTACAACCCAGCCCAAGGACAAGTGGAAGAAGGAGCATTCAGAGAGATGTGGTGATAACGCAAGAAGCCTTGTACTCAACACAGCAGTGTGTTCAGTAGAGGGAAAATAGCCCTAAGACCCTGCAATGATGGACTTCTATGAGTTTCCGAGTTTGGAATCTCAGGATTCTTGGTGGGCTAAACCTTCAAAACCGTGTTAATTTTCTCTAATGGCATCATTTTGTCTTTAGAATTCACAGCTTCCTGATAGGTGATATCCTCTCTTCTTCATAAGAAAAATGATCTTCCAAACTCTTAAGACTCAAGATTTCCTAATAAAAATACTCCAAAGGGGCTCCTAGTCTCATGGTGTTTGGCTCACTTGAAAATATCTAGCATGTAAAGAGTAATAAACTGTATCGCCCCTTCCAATTCTGAAACTAAAATCTACACAATTCCAGCCTCTGCCAACTTCCTGTTTTCCCATCGTGGAGGTGATTAAGAATTCCTCGAGCCTGGAAGACACACAGCTCCCCTCAAATCTTCCCGCCCTCGTCCCTCCATCCGGGAGCAGGGAGGTGAGCAGTGGCCACAGCTGTAGTCTTTGGGTGTTTTGAAGCTGATTATCAGATTCCTTAGATGTACCTTTTAATGGGACACAAGTCTAGCTTTACAGATAAGCTCAACACAAACCATTTGAATGACTCCTTCAGAGCTTAGGGGAAAGGGTGCTGATGGTAACTATTGTTGAGAGCATCTATCTGAGAAGCATCATGCTAGTGATATTGGCTATAACTTAAAGTTTTTGACTGTCTTTACCTAAGTCAGTTATTTCTTCAGGGGTTGCAAAATGGTTACTTTCTTTTTTTGAGACGGAGTCTCCCTCCGTTGCCCAAGCTGGAGTGCAGTGGTGGGATCTTAGCTCACTGCAACCTCTGCCTCCTGGGTTCAAGTGATTCTCATGCCTCATGATTAGCTGAGATTACAAGCGGCCACCACCAGGCCTGGATAATTTTTGTATTCTTGGTAGAGACAAGGTTTTGACCATGTTGGCCAGGTTGGTCTCAAACTCCTGACCTCATGATCCACCTGCCTCTGCCTTCCAAAGTGCTGGGATTGCAAGCGTGAGCCACTGTGCCTGGATAGTGCTTTAAGTTTTTAAGTCATCTCATGCCCAGAGGCAGTGTTCTTTCAGGCTTTCAGCCTATGAGTCTATGCTGCTCCTGCGAACCCCTCTGGCACTCACTTTATCTGTTCCCTATCTTCTCCCTTTTGGAATGTTTTTGACTACTCTGAGAGGCAATTAAAAATGGTGGTGGGCTGAGGCAGTAGCTCACACCTGTAATCCCAGCACTTTGGGAGGCCAAGGCAGGTGGATCACTTGAGGCCTGGAGTCCGAGACCAACCCGGCCAACATGGTGAAACACCATCTCTACTAAAAACACAAAAATAAGCCAGATGTGGTAGTGCGTGCCTGTAATCCGAGCTACTCGAGAGGCTGAGACAGGAGAATCACTTGAACCCAGGAGGCGGAAATTGCAGTGAGCCAAGATGGTGCCACTGCATTCCAGCTTGAGTGACAGAGCGTCTCATAAAAAAAAAAAAAAAAAAAAAAAAAGTTGCACATATTCCCATTAGGTTACTTCAACTTCATTTTGGATCCTATGAAGTGAATTTTGAAGGCAAGGAGCTGATTCTGCTTCATCTGAGTAGAAGGAATATGGAAACATTTCTGCCTTGCCCTTCATGTTTGATTGATACGTTTCACTTTGAAAGCTAATTATATCTGATGTGAAGGAAAGATGGAATTCAGAAATACAGATGCTCTTTTCATGAGTTTTCACCGTGAAAATTCGGGTCATCTGCTCAGTTTTCTCATGCCTCAGTTTACTCATCTCCTGGCTAAGGTAATATTCCTGGTTTTCAGAGAAGAGGAGAGGACCAGGAATAGGAAATCCTGCCATTTGCAACATGAATGAACCTGAAGGATATTATACTCAGTGAAATAATCAGGTACAGAAAGAAAATACTTCATGATCTCTCTTCTATGCAGAATCTAAAAGAGTCGAACTCTTAGAAACAGAGAGTAGGAGTGTGGCTATCAAGGAACTGAGTCATTATAATCCGTGGTCTCATAGAGTCTTGGTCCTGTAAGATTGCTTTATCTGACCCTTCACTCATTTTGGGAAAGCTCTTCAGAGTGTCCCTGACTGGTGACTCAGCTCCCAAGTGACTCTTCCAGGGACCAGAGACGTCCAGATGCAAAGCAACCATTTCGTGTCTGAATAGGTCTAATTGTAAGAATGTTATTCCTCGTACTCCAACACCTTCCTGAGGTATCTTCCTATTGGTTTAAGTTCTGCCTTTTGAAGCAAAGTGAAAGCAGATGGAATCTTTCCCACATTTCGTCTCTTCAGGTTTGACTTCTCTTTCATAGGTATAGTTGTAACTTGCTTGTGGTGCACTGTAGAAGAGCATTTTGACAAAATCAATGTATCATTACATTTGTCATGTTCAGTCCTGTTCTTAGTGAACTCGCAATTAAACAAAGACACGTTCTGGTGATGTGGGAGGCCTATTGGCTATGCTTGTTCAAGACACAAGGCTTCTGAGACACAAGGAATTCCATTTCTGTACCACACATCCCTAAGCCCTGACTGGATGATAACCGTTCTGTCATCTGCAGTGTTCACACAACTAATGAGATGGCTGCACTGTAAGGATCTGACCAGGAAGAAAAGGATCTACGAGTTTTCAGAAAACTTTCAGATGAGACATCTTGAATACGTTTGTAAATGGTAGTATTTAGTCAGGAAACTACAGCACCAGCTAGGAGAGGTTTTTACCTAAGACCCTGACTTCAGGGCTGGAAGAAGTATCATTCATTTATTTGTTCAACAAATATTTGTTGAGTATCTACTATGTGCCATGAAATGCTCTAGATGTTTGTTCTGTATCAGAGAGTAAACGGACAAAAATTCCTGTTCTTATAAATCTTACATTCTGGCGAGGGGACTTTAAAAATATGCATTACAACATTATAATAAGTAAGTAAATTACATTGTAGGTTAAAAGGTGGCAAGTTATTTAAAGAGAAAAAAAAAAACAGACCAAAGTTAGGAGCAGGAATACGGGAAGGTAAGTTAGGAGCAGGAATATGGGAAGGTAAGTTAGGAGCAGGAATACGGGAAGGTAGCGGTGACTGTGGTGATTGTGAACAGGGTGTTAGGAGGGGTCTCTGGGAGAAAGTAACAGCTGGACCAAGAAACTTACTAGGAATGACCAGGAAGGTAGCAAGAAGCTAAGAGAAAGTAAAATATAAAACTGTTGTCTTGAGTATTTTAGAAGTCATAGTAGAAATGATGGAGGGTTGCCTTTAAAATGCTACCTGTGATTTGGTCTTTGTAAACCAAGCTCTGTGAAAGGAGATCTTGTCATGGTGTGGTTATTCATGCTGAGATTTCTGCTGGACTGAGTGTGGGTGATGCGCAGAGGGTAGAGTGACGCACAGAAGGTAGAGCGATGCGCAGAGGGTGGAGAGTGATGTAAAGCCAAGATGTGATTTGTGCAACTCTGGATGATCTGAGGGGCAAACCTGCAGGGTCGGAGTCACAGTCTAAAGGGACTGCCCAAGGCAGGAAGGATGGGGCTGATCCAAGAGGGCACCTCCACAGCACAGAAGGGGACAAAGAACCCCACCAGTGTAATCAAAGATAAGAAAAAGGCAGAAAAAAGAATTCTTAGTCCTGCCTATTTTAACTGAAGGAATAGTTAAAATATACCTCACAGGCTGTATCTCTCTGCACTGGTCTGAAAGCAGATGAAAGCAGGGAGATAAATCAGGGAGACACTCCCCCCACACATATACACACTCTCCCCAAATTGAGCTGAGGAGGAGGTATTTGCATATTCTCTCAGTTTCTATCACGGTTAGAAATGTTGGAAAGGGTCTACCTAGGGCCTAACTCCTAAGGAAACTTACTGCTGAACCAATAGAACGTAGTTTCAAAAGCATGCCTTGGGTCTCGAAAGGGAAAGGATAGGGCCTTTGTCAGGACAGACTGTCATCTCAAGGGTTAAAGGTCTATTGAAAAGGAGATCAGGAATTGGGAGCACATAAAGGGGACGGTCTTATTCTTTGAGTCTTTGGAATCATCCTTGCAACAGACCACTACTGTGGACTGTGGACTGTGGACTGTGGCCTGTGGACTGCCCTGATGCTCCCTCCACCACAGGACAGCTTCCTTGGGCACCTAAATGAGTTTTGTGCGCTCTATTGTGAGGGAAATACAGAGATACCAGATAGCCGGGGAGAGGGGGGTGGAGGGGGGGAACTTAGGTCACAGGAATGCAGGGTCTAATGAATGGGATCCTCTCCCAACACACAATGCTTCTTCAGGACTTGGGACCGCTGATTGCAGCCGTTAGGCAACAAGGTATTGAGGGACCTATGAAATTATTTGAGAATTGAAACGTTTATTGGCCCCAAAAGAAAACTATACAATTGAAATTAATAAATATTTTATTTGCAGAAATGGCATTATGGCGATCTTAATTGCTAAATTTAGTATTAATAAAAATGACACCGCACTTGAAAACAATGTATAGATTTTTCTCTCTTGCAGGCAAGAATTCCTAAGTAGGCACAAGAACTGCCAGGAAACCACTGCCAATCATGATTTAAATTATTCATAGCCAAAAAATTTCGAAAGCAAAATTATAATTTTAAAATTTATTTTTATAGCAAAAGAAGTACCCTCTATATTTAATGCGGGATGTAAGTAGATTTTAATACGTGTGATATCGAGTGAGATTGGGACCTCCAAAAGTGACAGGGGCTAGGACTGAGAAGGTGTGAACATAGTTCTAACCTAAGGTCATATGTTGGATGTCAGGGGAACAGGCATCTCTTTAATTCGTACAGTTGGAAAGCTGAAGGTATATAAAGATAAAATAGCAGCTCTATTACAGGCATTAAAGAAAAGGTCTCCAGTTCATGCGCCAGGGTTGTGGGTTAGGTAAGCTGCTTTGCTCCAGCTTCCTGGGGGCCAGCTCTGCCCAGCCTCCCACCCTCACCCCTACCTCCCTCCTCTTTCTATAACGTGGCCTCATTCATTTACTTCAGTAGCTCCTTTCTGGAACAAATTCTCACATCGCAGTCCTTTCCAGAATGCTACAGTAAGAGAGTTCTCAAAGGCTTTGATTGATGGGGTTTGAAACACTCTTTCTTTTTGGAAATATTTATATTTGATCCCTTTTGGACAGACTGCACATAACTAGAGCTTATCACATTGCTGAAAATGATAGGCAGAGTCTGAGAGACAGGAACCCTGAGTCGGCCGAGCCCTGGGAGAGCAAAGATTAATATCCATTTGTGCTTTGCTGTCCTCAACCATGATAACTGTAAATAACGTTTGGAAAAGATCGGGGTGCATCATGATCTATGACATGGTGGCGACGATTCTGGTTGTTATGTCTTCCACAGTGATTTATCATTCTCTGCAGTGACACAAATCATGGTCCTTGCCTGCCACTCTGGAATGTATGATCTGCTGACTGGAACAAAGATGAATTTGTGTTTATATCATAACGTTTTTAACCTGAGCTAGACCTGACCTTCTGCTCCAATTTGGGAATGTACTAAAATATATTTTGTAAACCTCTGGTTTTGCTGGCCAGTGTTATAATAGAAAACGCTTCTCCTCCTTTCGGAGGGACTAATGCGAGGTGGTGGAGATAATAAGAAGGTCAAATTGTGGATAAAACATTGTCTCAATTGCTCTTACCTGTAAGAGATCAGTATAATCTTGCCTTGTTCCAGCAATCGGCATCCTCAGAGCTATTAAGCCGAAGAAGGCCCTGGTAGTTTGTTTTTTCAAGACCTGAAAACCAAGAAGGGTCTACTCATCTCTCTCTGTGTCTTTATTTGAAGTGTGTGTGGGCTCTTGGGGACAAGTGTTTGTGTCTGTGTGCGTTACACTGGTTCCATGAGGGGCAGGCAATTGAACCCAGGCCTTTCAGGCTGCCCTTTAAGGCAATACTTTTCTCTGAAACAGGGTCCAGGGACTTAAGATCTTTGGGAAGTTCTACATGAAAATGCTATATAGTTTTTTCAAACACATTTCTTTCTGTGAAGTGTGGGAGTTGTATGAAATACAGAAAATAAAAATAAAAAATTTTAAATCTCATCATTCCTTTCTGAAATGATCTTTGTATACTATTCAAATTGATTGTCTTTTTTTTTTTTTTTTTTTAATTCATATGAGGAACCCAAGGATCTGGGGTTAAGAAATAATATTTGTATTGCAACTGTTCACATTTAAATGGGTGACTTACAAAGCAAACGCATTTTAGACCACAAACTTATTTTTAAGGTATTTGTGCTAGATTCTCAGTTTTGAGACAGAATATGCAATAATGCACCAACCTGGCAAAGCAGTGAAGAGGGGGACGTTTTTCCAGGTGTCCCACCTTGATCACAGCATTGTCCCCTCAACTCCTCATCGGTCACAGGCTCTAGGCTTGACTTGTGCAAAGCCCTCACAGTCTCCTTGGTCACTCACAGATTGCCTCCTGTTTTCAAATGCCTATCAGTGAGCTAAGATGACAAATTTGCCTGTGATCATGTGCTGAAGTGATATGGATTTTAGGTGAAGCCTCCTGGAATCGACTCTCGTGGCACCGCCGAAGCCTGCGGTGACTTCGAGAGTGGAATCTCAGGTGAGTGTGGATCCAGGGAAAAGCAGAAGCATGCTGGTATCAGTCAGACCCCTCATCTCATCTGACAACGAAGAGGCAATCACTTATGCCACCTTATTTTTCCAATTTTTAGGTGGAGAATCCTGAGTCACTGTCAAAACAATGGAAATTTCACAAGTATCAGAGTGACAGGAATTTGCTTATTTCAAACCCAGAGGAAGAGAAATGACAATGAATTTTCAATACATACCAGTACTCTGCACAGTACTTTGTCACATATAGTGGGTTATTAATACCGCCCTGGAGCCTTGGCACGCACTGCTCTTCACTACATTCTACTTTTTCATAAACATCTTATCTCATCCAACCTCACAGAACTCCTAATACTTTGCAGAACCATGAAATTCAACACTCCACCTTCACTGGATAGTTCTTCTTTTTCAAAGCCCAATCTTCCTTAAACTCACTTTCTATTACAACAACATTAATTGCTATTTTATGCACATACACAGACTGACTTCTTCACAACTTTACTTCCTGGTAACTTACAAGTGCACTGGTTGACAGCATCCTCAATTAGCAGAGTCATTTCCATATCCTGGACATATACATTGATCAGAAAAGATGACAATTTATTTTTAGACAGACGCAGCCTGCATAATTTAAATATATTTCCCATTTGGCAAAAATGGTGTTGTAGCTAATGTATGTACAATATTTCCAAAAACATTGGTACTTTCCCATAAATATCTTCCATATTTTTTTTCAGTGAGTAATAAAAAAGGTTGAGGTGGGATGTGTTTTATCCCACCACATTATATCATTCCTATTTTTCCTCTTTGTTGGATGGCAATCAGGGGCCCTGATGCCAAGCTTTGGAAGCAACAGCATCTGGTTCCTTGGCAGATCCTGCAGGCAGACTTGTTGCCAGCCTCTAAGCTGTGGCTGGGTCTGTTGCATGGTTTGGCTGCAGATGGACTCTCTGGGTTGCCTCGTGCTTCTGGAAGCCAGTCCTGGCTTTCCTTTGATTCTGAGGACTTTACTCATTTTTATTCATTTGTGAAGAAGGGCCCATCCAAATGCTTTATGAAACCAACACTGGAGAACATTAATGGATCAAATTTTGCCTTTGAAAAGGCAGAGGTCAGTGTGTTTGGGGGCGGGAGGCGCAGCATTCTGAAGATACCAGTCCACATGTGGATGCTTCCTCCCATGAACTTCTATTCTAAGGAGCTTGGAAGGTGGCCAGTTACGTGTTACCACTTCTCCTTTCCCCAGGATGAGGCTGTGTGGTTACCTGGAAAGACAAAAACACTGGAGAGCTCAGGCTTCCTCAGATCAATAAAACCTCCTATTTCTTTTGTCTTTTAAGTGAATCAGACCCTGAGGAAATGAACATGCACAAGGAAATTCCGGTTGCCCTCTCCCCTGTACCCTTTCACTGTCCATGTGAGTATGAGATTACAGCATGGCTAGAGAGAAGGTTGGACATAAAGTCTTAATTTACTCTGAACCGAGCATACACATTAAAGCCAGATCACTCCCATTAATGTTCCCTGAGACTCTGGCCTCTTGGGAAGGGCTTTCCAGTTTTCTTAGAATTACGACACTCTATCACCGTTGATTTTGTTTATCACTTTGATCAACTCTAAAATTCTATGCCACTCACACGCACACACACACACACACACACCCCTATACCTTAAAGAAAATATAATTTATTGTGTTCTAAAGATTATTATGTATTTCGTGGTATTTCTTGAGTGCATTCACCCTCTTCCTGATTCTTTTATTAACAGCTATTTATTGAATACCTATTTTTTGTTAAACACAAAATCCTGCTCTCATGGGGTTTACTTTCCACTAGGGGATACTGGGAAATAAAACAATTATCAAGTCAGTTAACAAGATAATTTTAGATAGTGATAGTGCTGTTAGAAAACTGAAACAGTGATTTGATAAAGATGTTTGTGGGGTAAGAAGAGAGCTATTTAAGACTGGTAATATTTCTGGGTATGTATACAAAGGAGATAAAATCACTGTTTTGAAGAGATATTTGCACTGTTATTTTCATTGCAGCATTATTCACAATAGCCAAAATATAGACCCAACCTAATTGTCAATGGATGAATAGAGGAAGAAATGCGATGTGTGTCTATGTCCATATCCTGGACATATACATCGACCAGAAAAGATAACAATTTATTTTTAGGCAGACACAGACTCCATAATTTAAATATATTTCGCATTTGGCAAAAATGGTGTTGTAGCTCATGTGTGTTATGTGTGTGTGTGTATGTGTGTGTGTGTATATATATATACACACACACACTCATACACATTCACATATATACATATATGTATATGTGTGTGTGTATATATATACATACACACACATACACATGCACAATGAAATATTATTCAGCCTTGAAAAAGATGTAAATCCTGCCATTTGCAACAACATGAATGAACTTGGAGATCATTATACTAGGTGAAATAAGCCAGACACAGAAAGATAAATACTGCACAATCTCTCCTCTATGTAGAATCTAAAAGAGTCTTACTCAGAGAAACTGAGTAGGAGGGTGATTATCAATCATTGGGGAGTGGGGAAAATAGGGAGACGTTTGTCAAAGGGTACAAACTTGTAGTTATAAACTGAATAAGTCCTGGAGACCTAATGTATACTATGGCGACTACAGGTAATAATAATATATTGCATTGCATACTTTGTTTTTTTTCTTTTTTTTTTT
>NW_016804791.1:528839-539123 GCF_001698545.2 Rhinopithecus bieti | reverse complement strand
TACTTTGTTTTTTTTTTTTTTTTTTTTAGACGGGGTCTTGCTCTGGTGCCCAGGGTGGGGTGGAGGTGCCCGGTCTCCGCCCACTGCAAGCTCCGCCTCCCGGGTTCACGCCATTCTCCTGCCTCAGCCTCCCGAGTAGCTGAGACTACAGGCGCCCGCCACCTCGCCCGGCTAGTTTTTTTTGTATTTTTTTAGTAGAGACGGGGTTTCACTGTGTTAGCCAGGATGGTCTCGATCTCCTGACCTCGTGATCCGCCTGTCTTGGCCTCCCAAAGTGCTGGGATTACAGGCTTGAGCCACCGCGCCTGGCCTATATTGCATACTTAACACTCGCTAAAGGAGCAGATCTTAAGTATTCTTACCACACACACACACACACACACACACACACACACACACACACACAAGGTAACTGTGTGAGGTGATAAATACATTGATTCAATTGATTTCACAATGTATGCATATATCAAAATATCACGTTATACACCTTGTATATATACGTATATATACTTTTTATTTGTCAGTTACGCCTCAGTTATGCTGGGGGTGGAGGAAGAGATTGATTGGGAAAGATCGCTCAAGGAAATGACATTAGATCTAAGACCGAAACTACAGAAAAGATCCAGCTATGATCTAGGAAGGCCTAGAAGAGGAAGTAACCAAGGCAAAGGCAGTACTGGGGAACAGTCTTTGCACATGTGAGGTGAGAAAAGACATTAGATATGACACTAGAGCTCTAGGAGAAGAGTGGTGAGGACTCTGATGGAGAACTCGGCAGGGACTAGGTCACATAGCGCATGCTGCATCATTGTGGATCACGGGTAAAGACTTGGAGTTGATTCTAAGAGCAATGGGAAGCCATTAGTAGTTTTAAGTAGGAGGGCCGGGCGCGGTGGCTCAAGCCTGTAATCCCAGCTCTTTGGGAGGCCGAGACAGGCGGATCACGAGGTCAGGAGATCGAGACCATCCTGGCTAACACGGTGAAACCCCGTCTCTACTAAAAAAAATACAAAAAACTAGCCGGGCGAGGTGGCGGGCGCCTGTAGTCCCAGCTACTCGGGAGGCTGAGGCAGGAGAATGGTGTAAACCCAGGAGGCGGAGCTTGCAGTGAGCTGAGATCCGGCCACTGCACTCCAGCCCGGGCGACAGAGCGAGACTCCGCTTCAAAAAAATAAAAATAAAAAAATAAAAAAATAAAAAAAATAAAATAAAATAAAAAGTAGTTTTAAGTAGGAGAATTACAATATTAATTTACATATTTAAAAAAGGTCACTTTGACTACTGGGTAGAGGAGTAAGAATAGAAGCAGGGAACCCATTAGAAGGTTGTTATGATAGAACATAACTTGGTTTTAGATCATAATGATGATATTAACATTTATTAAACACTTTCTATGTGTTAGGGACTGGGCATGCTTTATCTTAGGTGATCTTCAACAAAACCTCTGACTTAGGAATTATCTTCCCCATTTAATAGGTGAAGAAACCATAGGATTTCAATCTGTATATGTCTTATTTGGGTGGACTTGCTGCCTCTTCATGCTGTGAAGCCAAGCTGGAATAGACAACCATTACTTTATTGTTTCTGTGTGCCTTCCAATAAGAAAGAGATGATGATAACAAGAATACATTCAGGCCACGCCTGTAATTCCAGCACTTTAGGAGTCTGAGGTGGAAGGATCACTTGAGTCCAGGAGTTTGAGACCAACCTGGGCAATGTAGTGAGACCCTGTCTCTACAAAAGATTTAAAAAATTAACTGGGCACAGTGGCTTGCGCCTTGTGGTCCCAGCTACTCAGGAGGCTGAGGTGGGAGGATCACTTGAGCCCAGGAGGTTGAAGCTGCATTCAGATATCAAAACCTTACATGTCAACTAAGTGAACAAAGTTATTTCACAAGCTCTATTTGGGATTGAAAAAAAAATACTACAGCAGATATTGCTAAGAAAACAGGAAGAATTCAGACAGGTAATCAAGGCTTATAATACCTTTTTGTGCAATTAAGAATGATAAATGGGGCTTGGCATGGTGGCTCACGCCTATAATCCCAGCACTTTGGGAGGCTGAGGTGGGTGGATCATGAGGTCAGAAGATCAAGACCATCCTGGCCCACATGGTGAAACTCTGTCTCTACTAAAAATACAATAAATTAGCTGAGCGTGGTGGTGTGCGCCTGTAGTCCTAGCTACTCAGGAGGCTGAGGCAGGAGAATAGCTGAACCCAAGAGGCAGAGGCTGCAGTGAGCCAAGATTGTGCCACTGCACTCCAGCCTGGATGACAGGGCGAGATTCTGTCTCAAAAAAAAAAAAAAAAAAAAAAAAAAAAAAAAAAAAAAAAAAAAAAAAAAAGAGATAAATGCAATTCTATTTCCAAATCCCCAAAAGCTGGGTTTCTAGACGTACTTACACAGGTTTTACTTCACGTCTAAATTCCAATGCTTTTTAAATGCTCTTCTGTTTGAAATTTTACCTGTGGAACATGGAAAATAATTTCTTCCCCTGAATTTATCAAACGGTCGATTTCATACCTCTTTACTTCACCAATAGTAATCTCTTTACTCGAGCTGAAACTTTCCAGACAGATTGAGAAAATTAAGTTCTAATAGACCCACACATAGGAAAAAGGGTTTCTGTCAAGCAAAATACGAATATTCACTCTTGTTATTCTTGCACATGTGACAAAAAAACACAAAAGAACTATAAAGATCCCATCACTGCCACGGAAACATGACTAATGGGGAAAATTAGGTAATATGGCATTTGTCTTGTCACCCTGAGCTCTCTTAGATTTTCATATCCATGGATAACCTTGGGCAGAGAACACTGTTCTCAGATCACACTACTAGGTTAACATCATGGACTCTTCTTTTTAAAAAATCATTACAAATGTCAAGTGGCATTACTTTTCTATTTGGTTCCCATTTTCTGTATCCTTCACTTTCTCTGTAGCAGAAGTTTGTTGCTAGTAAGCTGACATTCAACATCATCAAAACTACCACTCATTAGTCTAAATAAGTCTATCTAATTAATGCTAAACTAAAGTTTTTTTCTTTTTTAACTTTATTGAGTAAGCAGACACTTCCACCATGCTGATGCCGTTGTTTGGACTCAAGAACCAAATACTTTCACTCAAACAACCAGAAATTCCTTTTCTTTTCTTTTTAGTTAAATGTTTGACTAAATTGGTCATTTGTCTGTATGCATCCATCGGTTTAACTGAGAAAACAGATCCAATTAGTATATATGCTCAATATTACTATGAAATCACTTTTCATTTGAAGTCTATTTTTTACTAATATCATCAGTATAGTAGAATATTTTAAATATTTGCTACGAAAAAATGATAATATAAGTATAATATTATATAATATATATAAAATAAGCTATTTCCCTTATACTAACTCTTTGTATACTCCACCTAGGAATAAATACTTCCTCAAAAATTCTGCCACTTGGTTTCTGTCCGTTGAAAATGTTATGTCAGCTTAAAATCTTCTGGATATGTTAAGACCTTCTGGACTTGTTGTGACAACTTATTAATGAAATGTAGCTAGTTTCACATCATTATTATCACAGATATTAGAATCCAGGCACAATGACCGTGAGATTCCTCATTGAGGCATGAGTTGTGACTATTACCATTCTAACAAAAATACTACAGGCCTGGTGCAGTGGCTTATGCCTGTAACCTCAGTGCTTTGGGAGGCCACGGTGAGAGGATCGCTTGAGCCCAGGAGTTCAAGACCAGCCTTGGTAATATGGAGAAACCTTGTCCCTACAAAATATAAATAAATATTATTTTAAATAATTTTATAAATAAAATAAAATTAGCCATGTGTGGTTGTGCACCTGCATTCCCAGCTACTCGGGAGGCTGAGATGGGAGGATGGCTTTAGCCCAGGAAGTCGAGGCTACAGTGAGCCATGATTGCAGTACCGCACTCCAGCCTGGGTGACAGTGCGAGACCCTCTCTCAAAACAAAACAAAACAAAACAAAACAAAACAAAACAAAACAAAACTGTACAAAATAATAAGGGGGGATAGTTTTGAAGAATAACATATCTCCTTTGCTAAATAGGCCCGGAACCATCTAGAACATTCAACTTCTCAACCTCAAACCTAATAGGTTCTGGGTTTCTTCTTTTTTATATGGAATTCTTGGAAAATGTGATATTTGAGTTATGGTGATTAGAATCAGTTTCCAGACAGGGGTCTGGTCAGAGAGTGGCTGTCCGAGCCCCCAGCATCCCGTTGGGTGATTCTCTTCCTTGGTGACAGCATTGGTTGGGATTTTAAAATAGTATGTTGAGTTTCACATTGCAGCATTTTGTAGCAGGCCTGTGGCATGGTTTAAAATGAAAAATCTCTCAGGGCCCTTTGATCTCTTGATGTTTCATCTTGATGGTGAGTTGAGGGGGCTGACACTGCTGGTCCCTAGTCCCAGAACCCACACACACAAGAAAGGTGGAGCAAGCAACACTGTGGAGTGTTGTGAAGGTTTGTGTCTCCCAGATAGACAGTCCCAATGAGACCGGAGCAAAAAGTCAGAATATGCCCCAGCTACTCCACCGAGATGGTTTAGCAGACACTGAGAAACTTGCCTCTCCTCTCCTCTCCTATCCTCTTCTCTTTCCCCATCTAAAAGTTCCCATCCATTCCCTCCCTGCTCTTTAACCCCTGGAGGTGCCGTAAGACCTGCTGGCCCTGCGGCTCTCTCAGGTGGAAGCTGTTCTTATTCTACGTCACTGGTTCTATGTTAAGCTCCCCTGATGGCGCCTCCTCGTCACTTTTCTCTAAATGTTGGGGTATCCTGGGACTCCGTTCTTGATTTTCTAATCTATCTACATCCTTCCAAGATGATCTCATCCAGTCCCATAGACTTAAGACAAATTTCATTGCTGTTGACCATCACATTTATTTATCCAGCCCTGACATGCCTTTGAGCTCCAGATTCAAATACTCATCTAAGCATCCTTGCTTAGATAACTAAGTGAGGCACCCAACAACTGACAGTGTCAATGTTGAAACTTTCATCTTTTTCTGCCCTCAGATCACTTCCTCCTATCCCAGCTGAGCTTCCCCCTTTTCAGTACGTGGCATCATTGTCCACCCAACTGCTCAGACTAAAATGCTTGGAGTCATTACTGATTCTTCTCCTTCCCTTGGAGTCTACATCCAATACATGAGTACATCCTGTCCACACTACTTGCAAAGTATATCCCCAAGCTGACCACAGCTCACCATCTCAACTGCAGCAACCAGGCCCCAGGTCCCATAATTTCTCCCATGAACTATTGCTCCCAACCTGTTTTCGTCTCCCCATTGCATCCTACAGACCATCTTACACAGGGCAGATGGAGTGATTTTTCTAAAGCATAAATCAGATGATGTCACTCCCCTGCCTAAAGTTTGCTGATGTCTTTTAATGATGCTTAAAATAAAATTCAAAATGGCCTCCATGCTCTGGCTTCTGCATTCTCCTCTCACCTAATCAGGGACCCTTTTCCCTTTTGCCCTCTACACTCCAATCATACTGTCCACTTAGCCACAGCCATTTTTGTCTTAACACCATTGTACCTGCTATCCTGCTGTTTGGGGCACTCTTTCCCCAGGCATTTGTGTGCCTCCTGGCTATCATTCTGGCATCTCCTCAGAGATGCATGCCTTCCTCACGTTGGTTAAGCAGTGCCCTGTCTTCCTTCTCAGTCCCCAGGTTCCCTGTCTTATATAAGGGCCCTATTTTATCTCCTCAGGGTACTTAGACATGCTTGAAATGATAGCATTTGTTTGTTTGGCTTTTCATGTTTGCTCTTTATCTCCCTCAATGGTAATGTAAGATTATAATAGCTCACAGGCTAAAAGCTAAGATTATGTTTCTTCCCATCTACCACACAAAAACCTTGTAAGGTTTAATCCAATGAATGCTCCTCTTGAATGTAATTATCAGCATCAGCAATACTCACACTCATGAAAACATCAAGCAGCGCCCAATGCACTGCCCTACAAGGCTAGGGCAAAAATATTATGAGGCCATCAATATCTGCAGAGGACTGATTTTGCATTTCGTGATGATTCATTGGCAAGAACAGGTGTTTGGAGCACAGGGACTGCCTTTTTGAGAGCCGTTAGTAAGGTCTAAAGTTTCACTCAGCATTGATCATGTGAGAACACTTAATCAAAGTGCATGATTAGTGGAGAGAGTTCTGTGAGCTCGTACAAATTTGGTTTGCTCTCTTTCCAAAGGGTAGCTTTTTGTTCAGGCTGACACTAGATGTCATTGATACCTCCTGAAAGCACAAGAGCCCGCTGTGTTTTGGGGGTTGCTCCAGACCTGCCTGGGATGTGGGAGCTCTGCTCTGACCATGGAGCACCCTAGACATGAGACAACCACGTCCATGCCCGGTGACACCTACATAAGGTGAGGGGCCCCCCCATCCCCAGGGACCACCCCAGAGGAGAGACCAATGTGGATAATGCCAAAAGCTATAAAGATAGTGTCATGTGGCTAGAAACACCTTCAGCACAGCCTAAGAATATTCAGAGATGCAAATTGAAGAAATGAGGGTAATGGCAAAGGCATTCGAAGAATCTCTTTGCTCTGGGAGTATACACAGGAGGAAATCCTATCTAGGAGGGAAGTGAGTCAGAGCCTGCTTACCACACTGGAGAAGGACAATCAGGTTTTAGAAGAGTCTTAGTACTTTATATCCTCGGGCTTTAAAACACTCTCTGATTTTTTTCATTTTCGATTGTTGAGTCCTGGAACAGTTATCAGGAAGTGTCTTTGGTACACCCAGCTACGGGGAGAGGAACAGGTCTGGGGCCAGACTCTGAAGGACAAATGCTCTGGACAGTGCTAGGAGGGCCCCCGGAAGGCATTTCCGATGTACCCAGTGCCTTTCTGGAGAGTTGGCAACAGTTCAAGAACTGTGCGTTATCCCGTCTTGTTAGAATATAAAACCGATGCTGGATATGGTGCATTGAGGCAGGTGGTCTGTAGTTTACATGCTACTTAAAATTCTGAAGCCACCTACAGTAAATGCTTGAAATAAATTGTGGGAAATCACTTGAATAATCTTGCAAACATCCATGTAATGCTTAAGCAAAGGCCACCTAGAGACCAGGGAAAGGCTGCCGGAAGCCAATGCACAGTTTACCTGGGACGCCCCAGGGAGCAGCATGGGGAAGATGCTGGGAAATTACCCACCTGAGCTTCAGGCCATCCCCATTCATTCTGCTCCTTTTTTCTCATAATATATCACCCAGTCTCATCTCAAATTCGCTCTCAGAAACGGGGGAAGGACACCATTTCAGTTTTCACAAAGTAACTGATTAAATCCCAGGTTTAAAATGCTTTGGTGAACGATGCAGAGTTCTTTCTACGCAAAGGATAAGCCCTGAATATACCATTTCCTTTTGGCCTGTGGAGGGCTCCATTGTGAACGATTCTGCCATGTGGTATGAAATTCTCACGTGAACCACTGATGGCCTTGGAGAAAGGAAGGATCCTGATGCCACGGCTCATCTCCTTATGAGGGAAATGACAAACAAACCATAAAAGCAAGCAAACAAACCAACATATGCCCAGGGAAACAGTGGCCTGACAAACCCTAAGCCATCACAAGCAGTGAGACATCCCTAGCAGGAATCCTCCCAACTGCAGCTCTCAGAGCTCCTGGTTAGAATTTCAGTTGTTGCTTATATAATGTCAAGGGATGACAAGAAGCTATTTTATTACTGTAATGGGTTCCGACTCTTGATCTATACTACCACCTTGAAGGATCATTTCATGTGTAATTTAGCAGCAGTTATTTGATATGTGTCCAACAATCACTTACCCATTCTCTGTGGGTCAGCCTTATGGAATCTCTAGGGAGGCAGAGAAAGAAAAGAGACTGTTCCTGCTCTCTAGGACTTCATGGTCCATGAGAAACAGAGACCAGCAAATCCACAATGGCAATCCGGGGGCCACGCCGACTGGGCAGAGTGCAGAGCATGTCAAGGGTCACAGATCAGGGTAGAGGAGGGGCGCCGAATTCAACCCCGGTGGGCTCCAAAAGGAAAGGCATTGGGAGCAGAATATACTTAAGGTGAGTTTTCGTGAAGAAATAGAAGTTAGCCAAGAGAAGAGGGGGAAGAAATGCACTCCCAAACAAGGAGGAATGGAGGCTGAGGCTTGGATGTGTCAGGGAATAAGGCCCTTTTGGGCACCTGGCTGTAAGGAACATGGGTGTGGACTCCTGGGAGAAACTGAGGGAGGTAGAAACCAAGCAATGAAGATTCTTCTAGGCTACTAAGGATGTTGCCATTTACTCTGAAGGCTGTGGGGAACCCAGCATAATTAGGCTTATATTGCAGAAAATGGACTTTGGCATCAGTGTCAGAGACGTTTGAACCAGGGGAACACTCCATCTTGAATAGGGGCTCGGTGAAATAAGGCTGAAACCTACTGGACTGCATTCCCAGATGGTTAGCCATTCGAAGTCACAGGATGAAATAGGAGGTCGGCACAAGATACAGGTCATAAAGACGTTGCTGATAAAACAGGTTGCAGTGAAGGAGCCGGCCAAATCCCACGAACCCCAGGATGGTCATGAGAGTGGCCTCTGGTCATCCTCACTGCTACACTCCTGCCAGCCTCATGACAGTTTACAAATGCCATGACAACATCAGGAAGTTACCCTAAATGGTCTAAAAAGGGGAGGTATGAATAGTCCACCCCTCGTTTAGCATATCATCCAGAAATAACCACAAAGGTGGGCAACCAGCAGCCCTGGGGGTTGCTCTGTCTGTGGAGTAGCCATTCTTTATTCCTCTACTTTCTTAATAAACTTGCTTTCACTTCACTCTATGGACTGGCCCTGAATTCTTTCTTGCATGAGATCCAAGAATCCTCTCTTGGGGTCTGAATTGGGACCTCTTTCCGGTAGCATCAGTATAGATGACAGATTAGAGAGCAGCAAGACTAGAGGTTAGGATGAGGATGAAGGTGGAAGATCAAACGATGCTTCATCAATAGAATTGAATGTAATGGATGACCCACTATATAGAGAGACTGAGGGAAAGAGACTTGGGTGTGATGCCCAGGTTTCTGATTTAGACAAGCCAACGTTTGCTTAAAAATGCAACATAGAGGGATATGTCTTAAAGATGACAAAACTTCAAAAGTTTCCGAAGTAAACCTGTTAAAGTTTCTAAAGTAAACACAAATTATCTTAATTCAACAAGCTTATTCTAGGCTTCACTTTCACTTTGAATCGAGAGGCAGAGCTTGAAGCACCCAAGGGGACTCTGGATTGCAGAGTTGAGTTACGATGCTTGACGTTCTCAGGGTATATTACGGTTCCCATGTAAATGGGGTGTGACCTTGAATGCACAAAGGATGAGGACCCTAAGAATAGCGATTCTGCTGCCATGCAAGCAAGATACATAAATATGAATGTCAAGCCACTCCAATGCATGAAAGGCTTTAAAAATGCCTGAGAGTTCCAAAGTGCACCAGGCCTCACAAAAGCACAATGAAATGATAATGAAGACAACCAGTAGCAGCGACCACCCACCAGCAGTTTTATTGCTGTAACTAGGAATCAGGGGTCTCTCTGGAACGATTGACACTGGATGGCATTGTCATTTTTTAGCACATGCTAAAGCTGTGATTGTGAAAGGAATTGTCTCTGCTAAACCAAAGCCAGACTATTTATGGACATCGCTGCTCCCACTCCATTCTTGTGCCATGGCCATAGGTAGGAAAAACTGGAAAATGGCTGCTTGGTTTCCACACATTTTCCCATAAATCCCCTGTCCATGGTTGATCAACCGAGGAAGAAATATGGGTCAGAGGCCTCTTTTTGGAGGGCTTTGAGCTTCAGTTCAGCACAGGCCCCTACCTTCCTATTTATTCCTTCGCCTTCTGCAGACCTTGGGTCATGGTCTCCACTCAGGCCACCCACAATGCTACAGGTCAAAGGACTGCACTTAACCTTGCTGGGAGTAGCTTTGCAACAATCAGAAGAGACAAAGTCACTGGCTTTAGAATGTGGAATACAATATCAGACAATAATAATGTCATTGTCCCTGTTTCAGAAACACTTACACACATGCGCACGCAAAATCTTCGCCAGTCTATGCTGTAGGAAGTGAGCTCAAAGAAACCGTTTTTGTGCCCATCTTTTCATTACTCCAGAGTTAAGACTACTCAGCATTATGAAGAGTGTGGTGAGGTTTTTGTGTTTCAGTCCTTCATCTTGACTTTTAACTCCATAGTCCAAGTAGATAGGCAGGGAGGGG
>NW_016804791.1:514328-528523 GCF_001698545.2 Rhinopithecus bieti | reverse complement strand
TAGTGACAAAAATGAATAAGAAAACTAGTTGTGGAATAATATTAGCAACTCCATATGTAGACTAGACACCTCTTGCCCATACATTTATTTCTCAGTTCCTTAGGAAAAGTCAAAAATCTTTTTTCCTTTCCTTTTCTCATTTCAAACATCTAGTGGGGAGAGAGAGAGAGAGAGTGTGTGTGTGTGTGCGTTAGTATCACTAAGCAATTAGTATATCAGCCTCTCTTAAACATTCACTCTTAGTGATCAAATTATGTTCGAGCCCACCCAATTTTCTCTGACAGTTCATCATGGATGAGCTGAGTGCTGGGTGTTACTATAAACAACACGGCAACACCCAGGGCGCAAGGGGAGTACCCATTGAGAGAGAACTAATACAATTCAATCAAAGGACGCTTTCAGTGGTGGAGCATCTGTGTGCCTTATCCCAACAACTTCCACCACCCCCTACGCGACAGGAAGATGGGTTAATAAGCGCGGAGCTGTCTATGACGCCCATTCCTCCTGGAGACGTTGGTGTCGGGGCAAGAAACAAGAATGAGTCAAGCAGAGTTGGAGGGCGGGAGCGATTGAGGAGCGCGTGGAACCGGGTTCTATATTTAGGCTGACAGCTCCATAGCTGGGGTCCTATCGGTGGTCCTTAGCAGATTTGGAAAGCATTCTAGTGGAGGCAGTAGAACCGGAGCACAGCAGAATTGCCTGTGTACCCGTTACAGACACAATCTGGTGGGACCTTGGAAATCCATGTGCCTGACTCTGACCGCGCTGAGAGCACAGCCTGTGCGTCCGGCAGCCCTGGTTGACCACTTGCATGTGCAGATCGCTTTTGGCCGGCGGTTGCAGCTGCTGGAACTGGGCATTGTCCAACGCTGCCAGCGGGCTGCCCTGCACGGTGGGGCGCGCCTCCCTCCCTCCCGCCTGAAGCTGGGCCCGGGCGGCCCGCTTGTTGCCACTGCCGCTGCCGCCGCTGCTGCTGCTCCTCAGCTGTCCGCAGCAAGGCCGTGTGTTTGCAGTTGGGCACAGTGTGCCTTTGAGGTGGCTCTTTGGCCCATTCATTGCAGCTGTCCCACTTGTGCTGGCACAAAGCAGCTGCCGGCCCCCTGCACACATCCTGCCCACAGAGCCCGGCATGGGCCCCACGCCCTCAGGTTCCAGGGGCCGCTGAAGCCACGCCTGGCTGTCGGCTGTGGATCGTGTCTTCTGTCCAGCTCGGCTCTGGCAGTTACCTTTCGGCCAGTTGTTTAGTATAACCCGAGCCAAGGTCACGAGGCAAGTCTGATGCCCATGTGGGCTGGTGAGTGGTACGCACTGGTTCTGTGACTCCAGAAGGCTCATAAACGGGAGCCTCTGATGATCACAGGACAAGAAAGGGACGGTGGAACTGATGGCAAGGAGTCACTTCTACTGAAAAACAAGTCAGAACTTGCTGTTTGTGAACAATGGGTTGGTAGGACCCCAACATTCCTGCAGGAGCACAGTGTGTAAATCACTGACTATATAGGACACTTCACTGAAGAAGGCTGGAAGAAAACTCAGTCCTTTTTACTTCCCAATGCAGCAAATGGGCTGAGCTTACAAGGTAGATAAAACAATGTCCATGGACTCTGTGTCTGTTACATGGTTCAGCACACAAACTGCTCCCATGGGACTGTGCCAGGCACTAAGGATTATATTTATAGTATATTGAATTGAAAATATTTGCCACAAGTTCTGAGCCAACTTTTTAAAACAAGCTCATTTCTAGACCACTTGTGTGGTCTTGAAAATTCAGCTTGCCTGAATAAAATAAGAAAAATGATAGTAATTTAATATTCAATCCTGCTCTGTATAAATGCAGAATAAAACAGGAGGTCAGCCAGCTGATGAAAGAGGTGAAACAGTGGATGAAAAAGCCATATTAATCAAAAAATTATCATTTTGGTGAGACCTGACCCTTATCTTCAAGGTACAGTATAAAAGGGAAGGCTGATAAACCACCGATAATTGCCATTTTCAACTTGATTTTTCTGGTCCTTGTACGAACTTTAAGGGCTTAAAAATTAACATCTGATTTATCAAAATTAAAAATTCCCAAGCTTAAAAACCGATTTTTTCCTTAAATTTTAGGTTCAACTCACAACTCTTATTATTCTATCTAAACATTGAACACATTTTTCCAACTACTTTTAAGAGTCCTTTTACTTCTTAATTAAATTACTTTGAATATCTAAAATTATATTTATAAAAATAATATACTCTGCTTCGTTTTAAAAATGCTTTAATTGTCTGATGAATAAACAAAAGTTTCCCAAGTATCTACATTGCTCTCTTAAATCTAATGAAAAGGAAACTTTTTCATGTGATGAATCTTAAGCCTCTTTAAACTTTTTCTATATTGTTTACAACTTTGGTAATATTCTCTTATATTTTTCAACTTAGAATCATAAGTCAAATTAATTACCTCCGTTTCCCATTTTAAACTGAAATGTGAAATTAGAATGATATTCTGTTACATATTGAAATGTGCCCATTTTTCTTAAGTATTCCAAAATTCAAATATAGCAAACATATATTTACTCTGCCCAAATTTAGCCTAAAGTCTTAATATATTGGTTTGATTTATTTTAAAATTTAAATATTTAATGCTATAGCTTCCCAAAGTTAAAAAAAAAATTTAAGTTATCCACTTAAAAAAATTTTGTTATCCTAACCCAAGCAAGTTTCTGGAATTTTCTTTAAGACCTAGGACTTGATTCTTGCTGCAACCATGATGAGACACAATGAGGTGTCTTTATTGTCACTCTAACAGGTACACCAAAACTTGATAAAGGGATTGGTCTCTTGTCCATGTTCCAAGACTTAAGTCTTATTTAATTTTTATCATTATTTAATTTTCTGTCCACTCTCTGAAATCTGCAATTTCCACCAAGATGTAACTAACTCCCTCCACTATATTAGTTGGGTTTGTCTCTCTTTGACTCTTGAAATACATGAATGCCAACTTGCGGATTTTGAATATTTCCCAAGCCTTTGCCTGCTTGACCCTGTACATACAATGAAAACAATGCTAATGACACCAGTGTGCCTCATTGAAGGCAATGAAAGAAATATGCTGTTGATGAAGGCTACCTAACCCAGCCAGATGAATAGGAACTGGCAAAGAATGGAAACCTCTTGGCTAAATTCAGGTTTTACCGAGAACGCCCAGATAGCAGTGGGGACAATTCCTTTGACAAGACTGAAGGCAAGGAAGTGGCTGCAAAAATCCTGGTAAGAGATATTAGGCAGTGAGAGGTTATACACAAATGAGTGGGACAAAGGGTGATAGACTGACAGGTAGAGAAAATAAGTATTTTTCAAAATCCAATGTCTTCAAACTTTAAAAGTGCTTGAGTTTTGGCTGAATTTTTAAACAATTATCTGTAGGTAGATATTCTATGTTGTGGCTTGAAGTGCGAACAGAAAGTTCTGAATGACTGCTGTATTAGAGTTGGGTAGGAGGAAAAAGTTGTCATCTTCTAGGAAGATTTAGGAGCCAGCTGTGCTCACACTCCTTTTGCAGGTCATCTCCTTTAGCTTAAAAGTCATTTCTTTCTGTTTTCTCAGGCTCAGTGAGGGTGGCCTTTCCTGCACTCTCACAGTGCCCTGTATGTCTTCCTTAAATCACATATACAAATTTGTAATCAGGTAATTACTTGTGTAATTACTTGGACAATATCTTTCCCACTCTATGAGAACTAGAACCATGTCTGTCCTGTTCACTGATACATCCCTGGTAACCCAGCACAGGGTCCAGCATCTAAGAGTCCTTGGACATCAGAACTCCAAGCTCTTCAGCTTTTGGACTCCAGAACTCACAACAGCCGCCCCAGATCCTCAGCCTTTGGCCTCAGACTGAGTTACGCCATCAGCTTTCCTGGTTCTAACACTTTCAGGCTTGTACTGAGCCATGAACCCAGCATCCCAAGGTCTCTAGCTGCAGATGGTCTGTTGTGGGACTTCTCAGCCTCCATAATCATGATAGCCAATTTCCTTAGTAAATCTCCTCTCATCTGTCTCTCTTTTTAAAAAAGAACCTTCTAAAATGTAGGCAAGAGTGTCAGTTTAAAAGCTACAAATGGAACGAAAGTGGTCAGGGGAGTGCAGACTTTAGACCTGAGATTCTACACATTTCTTATGAGCAGCTCTCAAAACAATAAGAAGAAAAATAATTCCTTTGCGAATTATGTCAACCAAATGATTAGAAGTCTTACTAAGTCTGAAACATTTTAAATGGTATTATAATGTAAGGCTGATGAGTAATTTAATGTTTCATGTAGACATTTGTCAAATACATTCAGTGTAATAATTACTTTGGATATTATGTTTAAAAAATACAAATTATTAAAAAAAACTTTTTTCTATTGCTGCGGAATTCTGACCCCAAGTCGCACATGAAAACTGGCTCCTCAAGTTTATTGCCAGGTTTATGATGCTCTGATTTATAGTAACATTTTAAAAATACAATTATAGGCAGGTTTGATATCACAAGGGACATGTGACTTCTAACTTCAGAGTGAATGTGGCCTCTCACGTTTATTGCCAGATTATGATTTTATGATGCTCGGATTTATAGGGACTGCAAAAGTTCCTATAAGGCATTCTGTTCTTTATCACAATCATTTGAATCTTTATTTATGATCATGTTAATATTGTGCTTTAGTATTTTTGTGTTTCTGACAATTTTATGGCCCATGAGAGAAGGATCCTTGGTGCATCTGCTCTGCCCGTAATTCCTGGCCTTCTAAAGTAACTGACCTCATCAGAATTCACTGAAACAGTACTGTTACTTCACATAAGACAAGAACAAGGGGCTATGGGCTTTTTAAATTAAGCAGACATAAGCCAATGACAAATTCCATAAAACATATTCAGACATGATTACGAATCTTAAGAGTAAATCAGAATCTGAAATCAGTGACTGCCTCAGGTTGTGAGACCCCTTTTAGAAACAGGAAGTAAGGTGGTCTCCTTTTAGAAACAGGAAGCAAGGGGGCCACCAAGTGGAGCCGGGGTACACTCATTTATACCCTCAATTTGGTGCTTGTCGAGGGCTATTCCTGTTCCAGATGGAGCTATCCACACAGAATCCATTCTCTGGGGGGCAAGGAGGCCTGACCACTGGAAAGCACCTACCCAATGTGAAACTTCTGGAAAATTCTGCTTGTACTCTCCATAGAGAAAATATTTATCTGGGCCAAGATGTGAATTAAAACCAACAGCTGTCCCGACTGGCCTTGTGGGAAAGCAAACCAAACAGAATTTCTGATGTTCCTCACTCTCCACATTCTCAGTTAAAAGAGAAAGGAGGCCTATTTGCCATTTTCTCAGAAGTGTGGGCTTTCCAGAGATACGGCACTTAGTTCACTTTCACGTCACACACACACACACACACACACACACACACACACATATATATATATATCTTTGTTTAGTCATAGTGAAGAGGAGTTGGGTTTTAAAATGTCAAAACCCTGGCCTCAAGACAGTGGGTGTGGTTCTCATTCGTACAGCACAGAATTTCAGGACACAGGGCCATCCATGAGAAGAGCTTGTTAACCTGGAATCCCTATCTGCTGTCTCTAACCCTCTGGAGGAAATTGGAGGTTCTGAAGATAATTTGGTACGTCAGCAAAGCACAGGAAACTCACACTGCCTGGCGTGCTTCTAAGGAGGAGTGACCCCTGAACTTGAAGTCAGCTTCTGGAGTCTGTCTCTTTCCCGTGACTTTCCCTCTGTGTGCCCTGGAGGCAAACGCACAGTCCAGGCTCCCTGCACTGCCACCCCGAGAATAGTAAATCGGGAGCAAGAAAAGTACATTCACACTCAATCACATGAGGCAGCTAGCCATCCGTGCCTGACGGCATGGACGGTAAGCTGGCAGGCCAAGCAATAGGCTAGAAATTCAAAGTCTGTGGATTTTAATCCCTGCTGTGCTGTGTGTGACCCCAGGGTGAGCCTCGTAACGTTCACCCTGCTTCAGTGTCCACATCTGTAAGAGGGAGGACTGGTCACACAGCTGGCAAATATTAGCAACATGTTGCTGTTGGACTGATGGATGAGGGTTCCTCAGGGCTCTGTCACTTTCTCCTTAGAGGATGGGGAAGGGTTCCAAGGCATGAATCTGTCTAATGTGTTGTTGGATCCTTTGCATAAATGCCTCGTCCCTGTTTTAGATAAAACCTCATCTTATTCCTCTACTCTTGGGCATCTCTGGCAGGGCAGGGCCCTGGCTGCAGTTACCATTGGATGCCAGGATAGGCTGAAATCACAAGGGGGAGACTGAAGAGTAGGGGAAGAGAATGGGAAGGTTGGAGACAGAGAGGGACAGAAATTAAAGCTGTGCACAGACTAGAGGGGCCCAATGTCTTAAGAACACCCTGGGACTTAGACCCAGACAGACCTGGGTTCAAACCTTCCACGCAGCTGTGAGGTAACTGCCTTGTGGCTCATTTTCTCCATCAATAAAATGAAGGATGGCTGGGCACAGTGGCTCATGCCTATAATCCCAGAACTTTGGGAGGCTGAGATGGGCAGATCACTTGAGCTTAGGAGTTCACAGCCAGCCTGGGCAGCATATAGAGACCACATCCCTATTAAAGAGTAAAAAATTTAGCCAGGCATGTGGCACATGCCTGTGGTCCCAGCTACTCAGGAGGCTGAGACGGGAGGATCTCTTGAACCCAGGGGTTTGAGGCTGCAGTGAGCTATGATCACATTACCGCACTCCAGCCTAAGTGACAGAGTAAGACCCTTTCTCTAATAATAATAATAATAGTAATAATTAAATAAACCAATAAATAAAATGGAGACAAGAGTACCTACCTCAGAGCATTGCTGTGAAGATGGAGCCCATAAGTACATGCATAGCCCTTAGCACACAGTTGGCATTGATAAGTGATAGCCCTAATGCTACTGCTCAGATGTAAAGGGTTTTTACTTTTTATTTACCATCCTACCTTTTTCTGTATATGACTCATAGTCTAAATCAAGAAATCAAGATCTTGCTGGGAGAAGGAGATCTGGATTTATTGCACATTTTTAAAAACAATTTCAACTTCCATTTTAGATTCAGGAGGCACAGGTGCAGGTTTGTTACATGTATTGCACAGTCTTTTTTTTTTTTTTTTTTGAGACAGTGCATGGCTCTGTCACCCAGGCTGGAATGCAATGGCATGATCTTACATCACTGCAACCTCTGCCTCCTGGGCTGAAACCATCCTCCCACCTCAACCACTCGAGTAGCTGGGATTACAGGTGCAAGCCACCATACCCCTCTAATTTTTATATTTTTGGTAGAGACAGAGTTTCACCATATTGCCCAGGCTGGTCTTGAACTCTGGGGCTCAAATGATCCTCCTGCCTTGGCTTCCCAAAGTGCTAGGATTATAGGTGTGAGCCACCACGCCCAGCCCTTGTACTGTACATTCTTTATGGCCCCCTGGGAGGCTGCCTTCCCTCTCAGTGTTTCCATGCCGCCCCTTGACTCACAATAAAGCATCAGCTCCTGCTCTAGCATGGGATGTGACTTGCTCTGGAGAAGAGGCACTGTGTGTAGCCAGAGCAGCCTTTAGAAGCAGAGCAGCTGGGCGTAAGTTCAGATGCATCATGGAGGACATCTGCCTGGAGGAGCGGACAGGGAGACAGCTCATCCCATGACATTAGGGCTGCTTGTCTGTTTCCCACTCTGGGTTCTCAACTCCTTAGAGGCAAGGATCCTACTTCCCAGAGATTTCAGAGAGGAAATAAATGCCTGTGAAACACTGAGCACAGTGACAGCACGTGGTTCTCACGAAATGGTCCTTACTCAAAATTCAAATGCTACTGCTGATCATAATGCTTATGACATTCGTGATGCTTATATTCTTAAGGTGAGGCTTTTAGGAGACACTTGATAAATGTCTGTCAAGCTGGAAAAAAATCTGTGATGATCATTTACAGAGTTTATTCCTTCACTGCCTGGGTGGGTTGACATTCTTGAGCCTATAAAGTAGAGAAGGATGGAAAAGATTCTATTTCTTCTGAAACTCCAGGAAATCTTGTGGCTAAATCTAAGAAAATGGTGTCCCATTAATCTAGACGGAAGAGCAAACATGCAAGAAAGTTCTCATGATTTCCCCTAAGTCACCTAGTGTCTTCAACATCCAGAAGCATCCACTCTCAGCAAAGTGGGAGCTTAAAAGCCGTTTCAGTCTGGAACAAACATCGTTCTTCTTTATCCATTAATATGACATTGAACCACTTCAACCTTCTACTCTTTCACAGGTCAAACATGGTCAAATATTGACATCATAATAATAGAGATCAATTTCACAAACATCTATTGCATTGAAATAAAAGAAGAAGTTGATTGCCTAATATAGATGGGTTTCAGTATCCATTGTTTCAAACGAGAGCCTTGCAAGAAGCCAACAGTTCTTATTCTACATCCACAAAGTTGTGAGCAAAATGAACTACATTTCCCTTTCTTCAACAGCCTGTACATATGTTTAAAAGACTTTGGTATCGGTTTTATGATTCATTATTTTCTCAGGCTTACTCTGGGAATGATATCATTGAATAAAAATTTATTTTTATTTAACGAACACTCAGAGCTCATGATGTGCCAGGCACCGTTCTAGGCACTTCATACACATTAATGCATCTTATTCTCTTAATGATTCTAGTGAGATAGGTACTATTATTATCCATGTTTTACAGATGAAGGAAGTGAGGCATGCAGAGGTTAAAGAAGTTTGCCCAAAATCACAAAGCTATTAAATAATGGAGGCAAGATACACTTCTTGTCACTGCTCTACTGTCATTTCATGCCAAAGGTGAACACCAAAACAATGACTGAAAAAGGTATAGCTTTCTCAACGGGATTTCGTGACATCCTCTTCCCCATCTTCTTGGCTATGGGGTGTTTTTCTGTTTTTGTTTTTTCTTTAATCTTTCACGAATGGTTTGGGACCTTATTATACCTGTTCTTTCATTACAAGCTGTTGAAACCACCACACTTTTTATTTTGTAAAGATACTTACGGTATATAAATAATTAAATAGCAATTTCAACTCCCCATATAGTCGAGCCTAAGAAGCATTGTACAGTTTGGGTCTCTGTATTTATTCATTCCCTCTCTCCCTTCTTTGAAAGTGTTGGTTTTCGAGATACTTATGTAGAACCCACATTTCACTATGCATTTACTTAGCCGACAGAACACAGTTACATTCATTGGTTTCTGCCCACACTTACAGTCCAGGTTTTCCAATAGCGCTATTAAGTATTTAAATGAATTCTTTGTGAATATATTTATATATCTTTACACTTGCATTTAATATAGACACAAATCATTGTTTGGAAGATTGCATTTTAGCCTGTGGTGATTTATAGGCTCATAATAGCAGTAATAGCGTGAAAGAAAAAATTTCAAATTTATGTACAGGTAGCCAATGCTGAGATCATAAATTAAATGACAAAAAGCAACTAAAGTAGCCATCAAGACTCTGGCTGGGTGTGGTGGCTCATGCCTGAAACCCCAGCATTTTGGGAGCCCTGGGTGGGAGGATTGGTAGCCTGAGACCAGCCTGGGCAACATAGTGAGACCTCCCCTCTCTATAAAAAATTTTAAAAATTAGCTGGACATAGTGGCATGCATCTGTGGTCCCAGCTACTTAGGAGATCGGGACAAGAAGATTGCTTGAGCCCAGGAGTTTGAGGCTGCCATGAGCCATGATCACACCACTGCATTCCAGCCTGGGCAACAGAGCGAGACCCTGTCTCTAAAACAAAACAAAACAAAACAAAACAAAACAAAACAAATTCTTTGTTTGCCTTCGACCAAAACCCTAACCTGTCTCTGAATAAAGAGCATATTTAATCAAGTCATGAAGCTTTCTAGAAAACCAGCCTCTGCATCTAACAAGACATCAATTTCTGAACAGCTTAATTGAATTAACGAGATTATTCACTTGGCAGGATGTTGTGTGTGTGTGGTGGGGGGGTGGTGGTTGTTGATCACAGAGCAGCCAGATTCAGGCACAATTGGCTACTGCTGTCAATTTAATTAGTAGTATAGATCCTGTCTCAAATAGTTCTTCATTCCAGTATTTGGTGTTAAAAGAAGAATCAATCATCCTTGGTCTATTTGATTGAGCGCATAAGTTACTTCTCTGATTTTTAAAGATGCCATATCTTTTTCTCCCCATTCACTCATTCAACCACACAACATTGAACACCACTATGTAGCTAGGAACTGGGGCTACAAGATGATGCAGAGTCTTTAAGGGTAGAAACATTTGAGGTCATTTAGGTGAACTTGAAGGAGAACTCCTTACTTTGCCTCTAAAGAGATTTCCTTTATGGACAATTTCAGGCTTCATTTTGAAAATGTGTGAATAACAACTTATTAAAATGTTAATGTCAGATTTTTAGGATTCGCAAAACAATGCTTTGAACCTCTAGTTTGTGGCATTTACAATTATGTTTCCTGAAATGTTTTGAGTTGTGTTTTTTTCCAGATTGTCTTTTCATGCGGAAGATGGGAGAACAGGAACTTCTCAATGGAGTAATTCCACAGAGCAGGCTGGCCTCATGGGACACTGAGCTGGTGATAACCAGGTTGGCCTGATTAGAAGAGCTTCTAGGCACAGCTCTCCAGTCCCCAAATCCCCAACTCTCACCTGACTTTTCACCACGAGAGCATCATAATTTTGGGTCTCAGATGCTGAGGTAACATCAGAAATCCCAGATAATACGGGGACAGGGACACCTGGAGTGGCGGTGGGAGAAGGACTGTAGAAAGGGTAGTAGGCAGAGGAGCTGGAGGCACACCTGGGTCATACTCTGCAGCATCCAGTACCTGGCCTTCATTAGGCCTCCTCATCCAGAGATGCTTAGAGAGGAGGACAGAAGGAAGACATGTGGATTTCCCCTCCTTTTATTGCAAGAGAGGGGCTGCCCTTCCAGATTCAGATTCAGGGTCGTTAGCACCCCTTGAGTGAAGACCCTCTGACCACCTGCTCTTTTGTGACCATCACACACCCGTAAGCATCAGCTCCAGGAATGTGTCTTCTTCCTGGGTGGTAAGCTGAGCAAGTTCGTCTCCAGGGCCAGCCTCTGTGCTGCTAGCAGAGTGGCTAAGATCAGAAACAAGCTGATGAGTGGGGCCTAAAGCCACAGGGACTGCTCTTTATGAAACTGAATAAATAGTTAATGAGGGAGAGAGCTCAGTCTCACCCATCTCAGTAAGCCCAGGTATAAACCCTGCACCCCTCTGCTGCTTTTCCAAGGCTACCGCAACAGCCTCTTAGGTACCAGCAAACATGATTTTATGAATGCTCTCCAGATATGAGCCCAATCAGTTTTTGCCCCATAATGTTAGTGGCTTCAGGCAGCCATGTTCTCATCTTCAATGGTTCTTAGCTAAAATGAACATCTTTATTTGTATATAGTAACTGATGAGAGTAATTTGCTTCAAAATAGACGTTATGGTTTAAAGGATAATCTATGTGCTTAAAACATTCCAGAAATGCCATAATTAAGCTATTAAAAGGATATCATATGGAAAATGACTTATATGTGAGAATGCATAACATAAACCATATTACCTACAATTTCTCTAAATGTTGAAAGGATAAGTATTAGCCCATAAAATTGATTTATGCAATGTCAATTCCTTAAACAGAAGGTGTTCCGGTTACCCATTGCTGCATAACAAGCTACCCACTGGTGGCATAAAGCACCAACAGTGACCGTTTATCATTATTGTTGTTGTTATTGTCTGTCCTGGGTTTGGGAGGCAGACATAGTTCCAGTTGACATTTCTCACTCAAGGTCTCTCAAGTGGCTGTAGTCAGATTACGGTGACCGAGGCTGGAATCATCTCAAAGCCTTGCTCACTCACATATCAGGCAGTTGAGGCTGATGGTCAGCTGGTGTATTAAGCATGTCTTTTATCCTGGTACTTGGACATCAAGGGTCTTGCTGGCACTAGAGGGACTTCCCCTCCCAGGGCTAGCTGATTCATAGAGATAATGAATGACTTTCATGTGCAAACCAGCCAATCCAGAGTCCTGTACCCCAACCACCTCCTTTATTGAGCTTTTCCAGCTTGGGCCACTTACCTATCTGCTCAGGGACCAGACAACTAGAGATTACCCCTATATGCTAGAGACCACCGAAATTACTCAAGCCAATCCTAAACCTCCTCAGCCTGCCTTTCTGTTGCTTCCCACAGAAACTACAATAAAGACTCTTGCCCACATTTTCCCCTCACTCTCTCTGCCTCCTGACCATCCTTAGCACTTCCCTGTATCATCCCCCATGGTGTGGTGTGCCTTTGTTTCCAGGGATCCGTGAGGGTAAAAACTTCTTCCTTCATAAGAGCCATTTCTGTGTCTATGTGTTACCACACTTCATTCAAACAGGTCGCAGGTACATTTTCAAATAGCTGGGACCTCAGCTATTGGCCAGATCGCTGGCATGTGGTATCTCCATGTGGCTTGGGCTTCCTTACCTTATGACTGTTGGGTTCCAAGGGCGAGCATCCTGGGAGAGAGAGAGAGCTAGATAGTAGTTGTATCCACCTTCTAATGACCCTCACGAGTCACTCAGCATCCCTTCTGTCATGCTTTCTTTGTTAGAAGCTAGTCAGTAAAGCCAACCCATCTTCAAGGGGAAGGGAATGAGATTTCACCTCTCAACGGAAGAGTGCCAAAGAGTTTGCAGCCATGTTTTAAAACCACCACAGGTGGATTTTATTCATGGATCTGTTCATGAGTCCTTAAATAACCAATGAGCTCAGCTTAAGAAGAATAGTTTTGCCCAATTCAGATATTTCCATATGTGGAGATCAGGTTCCATTTTTGAAACGGTGTCTTTATCACTCATCTTCCACTGTTTCATCATGGCAATGTACGTATTTTTAAAATTGTACCTCTTTTGGTATTTCACAACTCTCAATGCTGTGATCTTCAATGCCTTAAGCAGGGCTAAATTATTGAAAATACTTTGAAATGGTTTTAAGTCCCAGTTTGAAACTTTATTTTTTTCTTCCTGTCAAGCCACTATCTTAACACAATTTGGAATACAGTGTTCACTTAGAGAATTGACTGTAGGCCAAAATTAAAACAAAACAAACATTTAAAATCAATCAATTAAAATGCAAAATTAGGCTATGTGGAACATGAAAAGTGGTTATTAGGATTTTAGCTGTAGTGTGACTTGACTGACAAAATTTCTGTTTTCTAATCGAATTGTTGCTTTGATTTTATTAATTTATTTGAGAAAAATGACTTGAAGAAAATGATAGAGAGAGCACTCAATCTCCTAACTGATGAGTAAGTGATTAATTCAAAATTCTTGATGACCCATTTTAAGACAGGAGATAGGGAAAGAGGAAGGTTTTTGCATAGTGCTTTGGTTTCACTGGCAAATAATACCAGAGTAGCTAAATCTACTTCAAGAAAATATGATAAAGGCATTAGAAAGGTCAATCTCAGCATGAGAAAAAGGCAAACCTAGCTGCCTGGAAAATCCTTTAAAAATATCCAAAATTAAATGAACATTAGGGTTTGGAATTAAGGAAGCCGGGCTAGGCATAAGAAATGTATAGATAAGTTAATAAAAACAAAGAAGAAGGCAGATGTCACTTAGTAAAGCCCTGAGCCGAGAGAGAAAACACTCTTCCAAGAAACATCATAAGAAAACATACAGAGAACTCTTTTCTAATTTTTAGATGGGCCTCATGGGCAGAAGACATAAAAAAGGCAGGGGTTTTGAGTAGCAACTTGGTGCCCAGCTAAACAAAAGAATTAGTTTTACATCTACAGGTTCTGAACACTTCACCTCTTATGGAATTTTTCCCATCATTGTGGAGGTAATAGCTCTCCTTTTTGTGACTTGATGAAGTGCAAAACAATTACAGAAGGCTCAACATTGCATTTGATAACACCAAAGAAAAGGAAAGCAGAAAGTCTCCTAGGAATTCAGTCTCTGGCATCCAAAGCAGATGGCTTGGTGACGGCCCTCCTCCTCTTGAAGGCTGCAAGAGCAAGGCAGGAGTTGGTGTCAGGAACAGTCTCGCCCAAGTCTCTATGGCGTGAAATCAGAATATATCCATCTTTTCTTCATTTGGTGAAATAAGGTGTTTTTTTAAGCTTTTCTTCATTAGAAACCCTCTCTGTTTAGTTTTCTTT
>NW_016804791.1:484513-513976 GCF_001698545.2 Rhinopithecus bieti | reverse complement strand
TCTTTCTTTCTTTCTTTCTTTCTTTCTTTCTTTCTTTCTTTCTTTCTTTCCTTCCTTCCTTCCTTCCTTCCTTCCTTCCTTCCTTCTTTCCTTCCTCTTTCTTTCTTTCTTCCTTCCCTCCCTCCCTTTCTTTCTTTCTTTCTTTCTTTCTTTCTTTCTTTCTTTCTTTCTTTTCTTTTCTTTTCTTTTCTTTTCTTCTCTCTCTCTCTCTCTCTCTCTCTCTCTCTTTCTTTCTTTCTTTTTCTTTCTTTCTTTCTTGACAGAGTCTTCCTCTGTCGCCCAGGCTGGAGTGCAGTGATGTGATCTCAGTTCACTGCAACCTCCGCCTTCTGGGTTCAAGTGATTCTCATGCTGCAGCCTCCCAAGTGGCTGGGACTACAGGTGTGTGCCACCACGCCTAGCAAATTTTTGGTATATTTAGTAGAGACGGAGTTTCACCATGTTGGCCAGGCTGGTCTTGAGCTCCTGACCTCAAGAGATCCACCTGCCTCAGCCTCCCAAAGTGCTGGGATTACAGGCATGAGCCACCACGTTCAGCCTTCATTTTCATTTGTGAGATAAATGTCTCTATTTCTTCCAATTTTCCCTTAAGTCATGAAGACCAACTCTGGTCTAGATGCTACTGATTCTCTCACAGTTTATATTAGCTGAACAGTTTATATTTGCTTAGGCACACCAGGTTCTTTGTTTAAACTGCAGCACTCTTTGCTAATTATTATCTTTTATCCATGGGACACTCTGACCCTCAAGATCTTTTTCCATCCTATTCCAAAATAACAACAACCACTTTCATATCTTTCTTATATTTATACATGGAGTTTCTGTCCCCAAGTTTTAAAAAGCTATAAATTACAGAGTAATTCAGAGCAAATGACATTACATTTATCTTGTATTAGAGTTTTTTGTGTACATGTCTCATCTTTTCTATTAATTAAAACTCCTAATTGCCAGGAAATATTTATTTCTCATTATTGTGGCTTTTATACTGTTCAATCAAAAGCCTTGCACAAATCTCTATCAACAGTACATTATGTTGTATCTATGTGTATACTACATATCAACCATCCCATTGTATAGTCATTACTCATACTTTTCTTTCCTTCTTTTTTTTGTTTTTGAGGCAGAGTCTCTCTCTGTTTCCCAGGCTGGAGTGCAGTGCTGTGATCTTGGCTCACTGCAACCTCCGCCTCTTGGGTTCAAGCAATTCTCCGGCCTTAGCCCCACTGAGTAGCTGGGATTACAGGCATGCACTACCAGGCCCGGCTAATTTTTGTATTTTTTTTGTTTTTTTTTTTGTTTTGAGACGGAGTCTCGCTCGTCGCCCAGCCTGGAGTGCAGTGGCGCTTATTCGTCACTGCAGCTTCCGCCTCCAGGTTCACGCCATTTTCCTGCCTCAGCCTCCGACGTAGCTGGGACTACAGGACGCCGCCACCTCACCTGGTAGTTTTTGTATTTTTAGTAGAGACGGGGTTTCACCGTGTTAGCCAGGATGTCTCGATCTCCGTGACCTTGTGATCCGCCCGTCTCGGCCTCCCAAAGGATTACAGGCTTGAGCCACCGCGCCCGGCCTAATTTTTGTATTTTTAATAGAGATGGGTTTTGCCATGTTGTCCAGGCTGGTCTCGAACTCCTGACCTCAGGTGATCTACCCACCTCAGTGTCCCAAAGTACTGGGATTATAGGCATGAGCCACTGCACCGGCCTCAATATTCATACTTTTCTATCTCCCCACTAGATTGTGTTTCTGTAACTTATCATGCACACAGTAACTGGCACTTATGATGCATGCAGAAAATGTTTCTGAATGAGATGTTGGTTGAATAAAACTTTTGTTGGATGAATGGATAGATGGGTGGATGGATGGGGTAAGTGGACGGATGATGGAAGATGGATGGGTGGATAAATGGATGGATGGATGGATGGGTGGGTGGGGTAGGTGGATGGATGATGGAGGACAGCTGGGTGGATAAACGGGTGGATGGATGGATGGAACATCAACTTGTAATATTAACCAAAAACTTTTTCAGAATAAACTTGAACTTATACATGTTTATTCTTCTGTCTTCCTTTTAGGCAATCTTAAATCTCGTTAAATGGTTATCCAAAATTCTAAAAGTCATGACTAAATTTTAGAAACGTATTTGTTTACAAATAATAAAGAAGGGTAGCGAAAGAGGTCATGCTGAGGTGACTGACACCGGTGCCCTGCCTACTCTACGGTGTGCGTGCACGCAGTGCTATGTTCACGCTGGCCAGATGCCGCAAGTCTGAGCACTAAAATATCCGCAGAAACACATCGTTTCTGTGTTCGTTATTTTCCAAATAACAGCAGCAGAATGCTTTGGGAAGAGGTCGTGAGCGGCGTGGAGGAGGAAGTCGATCTGAAATGCCTGAGGAGGTGGAGAAGAAGAGCCAGAGAAAGCGGAGAGACCTTGGGAAGAGAGGGCTGGAGAGGCCAGACGTGAGAATCCAGCGCCCTGCTGCCACCTCGGCCACACGGAGGCATTTCGCGGAGCCTTGGTTCCCTCATCAGAAAAACCGAGGGGTTGAACTGCTTCGTTTTTGAAGTTGCTTCCAGCTCTAAAATGTCTTAGTTGTATGCAAGCCAAAATAAACAAAAAATGGTATCACTTTATGCATATGCTCTTCTAAATATCCCAGTGGGAAAGCACGAAGCCTGTGTTTCCAGCTCACTGCTTCAGAGATGCCAGTTCACAAGTCGTTCTTTAATCTCGGGGACATTATCTGAATTCCTGATGAAAGTGAGTTGTAGTTGTGTATGGGCCAGGGTGTGTATGTGTTAGAAGACAGAGAAAGAGCAGGAGAGCGAGAGAAAGAGAGAGAGAGCGAGAGAGAGAGAGAGAGAGAGAGAGAGAGAGAGAGAGAGAGAGAGAAACAGACAAGGGTAGGTCCTCTTCAATATTTGGACTATGATCCCTGTGACTACAAGAGAGCACCGCTCTCAACACTATTTCATTCGTGATCTGGTTCACTTGGTAATTTTCAAGCCTCTACAATGTATCAGGTATAAACACTTCCAAAACATTGCCTCTCCCAATTTCTTTTAACAAGGACGGAAGAATTATCTGCACTCACATAACACCATTCTACTGTATTCTTCACCTCTTTTTTTCTTAATCCCACAGTATCAGAGACATGCACGCATCCTGTTGTCATCTTTGTTTTTAAACTGTCTTAAAATACAAGCAAAGGAAAAAGTGATCCACAGATTCAAAGAAAGAAGGAGATGTGGTTAACACCGAAGCTGCTTTTTTGTGGGAGCACTTACAAGTCTAAAATAAGAACCTTAAGTGCCATTTGCCTGGAAAAGAGCGTAGCAGGAGACAGATGTTTCTCTCATTATTTTTGTTCAGAGGCACCACTGCTGCTACGACATGTCACCATCCGAGAGGGCCACCAGCAAAGGGAAGGACGGCTGTGCCTTATTTACCCTGTGACTTCCAGCAGGGCCCAGGAAAAACAATTGTAGCTTACAGTTTTTAAAAAAATTTAGAAGCCATGGCTTTCAGAATAAAGATATTGAGCAATCATCTGTTTCTAATGTCATGAGACAGATCTCACTTTCCTTTCTTCCCAACTAGTATCTTCTGTTTTCTTGGTGGAGAGGTATTTTGTAAGATGCTGAAAATGAAGCAGAGAAAATGGGCAAAGTGAAGATCAGATGTCTATCTCTCCTTTGGTCTATTTTGAATCATACATATCATTTTTTGTATGTTCCAACTAACTCATGGGGGGGGGGCTTTGCTGAACGTTAGCACCTCTGCGCATGGATGATGTTCCTGGGTTTTCTCATTCTGTAAGAGCATAGGCATCTTTTACTAGGTTTACTCAAGTCCATCCTAGAGAGCCAGACCTGAGCAGCCCACGCTCCGGGAAATGCTGCATTCTTTCGTGTGTCGGGCAGGATTTCCTGCAAAGGGTCAAGAAAACATTCTTTCCCATTGTCTTGGTTTAAACTGTAGAAAGCCCTTGTGTCCAAATGGAGACCCTGTTAGTCGCTGCCATGATAACTAAGGGAGATGGACAGGCCACTGTTTGTCACTGTACCGAGCCCCCCGACGGTCACCTTCACAGCAAAAGCAAATGAGGAGACAAGGTGTTTCTGTATCCGTCGCTGGGCTCACCATGCCTCACACCCCTCCCATTCACCAAGTTGGTAAAACAGGAAGAGCGCAGCTGGAACCAAATGGAAGGAACAAAATATGAACCAACTCACCGGCAGTGCTGCTTGGTTGATTAGCATTCTTGCTTAACGGCATGTTTATGATCTATCGCTTTATGAATAATAGGAAAGAGTATCAGTGTGTAGAAAAAGTGGAGGAGAGGGCCAGAAATGACCTTGTGAATCTTGAAGGGACAGTCTCAACATCTTGCCTGTAAGGGATTAGCAATAGGGAGCCAGCGGATGGATTAATGATCTAGGATATGAGATGCCAGAAACTAACAATGGGAATAACAACAGAAGCAGTGAGCAGGAAATCTTGGCTACGACTCTCAAACTCAACAGATCTGAAGCTCTGCCCACCACAATCTAGAGCTGTACCACAGACATCTCTCAGCTGGAGCTCCCGTATTATTCAACCACTGTCTTCCCACTCCCTCGATGTACTTGAAGCAGCTTGCACTACCATGACTCTGCAGGATTTGTTTGTGGCTGTTTAGAGATGAACATCCGCAGTGAACACATCAGAGCTGTTTGCTGGGTCAATCCTTCCCAGAATGGCTCCATTAAGAAGCTACATTTCAAGGGCTTGTTTCCTTATCCCTCAGAACAACCCGTTTGCTATGGTCCTGAGTGCATAGCAGAAGTCAATGCCTACCAGAATACTGAGAATTGAAAAGCCTTCTAAAAGGCTTCTAAAAGGCTCAAAATGAAAGTAAGTGATACAGAAAATATTCTCTGTAGAGTTGCACGTTGGTTTTTGACAAAAGATTTGCCCAGCTTTTGGCAAGCATCAATGGTGGTAATATGTCAGACAAACAAACACAAAGGAAAAGCAGCATAGGAAATGGGTGTAAGGGTCTTTTCACAGTGTCATAGCAGCTGGGTGTTTCCTAGATTGGAGAGGAAAACAACCCACTGGTCCCAATATCCCTAGTGGGGCCCTGTGACTGTCTTATCTGACCAATTAATAAAGTCACCAGAAGGAAGCTACAAGGCTAAGAATATAGTGTTTCAGATAAATCCCAAAAGTCAGCTCCAGTCTGATGAATCCTCCATTAATACTATTAGGCAGGGGGGAAAAAACACCTTATTTTTTACTATCATGCATCATTTCAGAAATGTTGGTTAAATTAGGCAGTGATGAATTGACACAGAATAATTCTATGCACACATGTGAACACACACACACACACACACACACACACAGAGAGTGGTGTCTAGGAAAGATGACTGGAATAGAAACTAGATCCCCATCCTCCAACAAGTTCATGGTAAGGTCTCAAGTCTGCATCTCCACCAGCTTGGCTGAATTGAATAGGTTTAGAAGCATTCAGTTTAATGTATTCTGTTGAAGGCACTGTTACAGATTCTGCTTTTTTCTACCAAGAAGTTACATAAAGGAGCTTGCATTCTCATCATTGAAAACACACACAAAATTTGCAAAATGTCACAATCCTGGCAGAATATTAGAAGTGCCAAAAGGTAAAAACGGTATCATTTCATTTATGTAAAGTACAAAATAGTCAAAACGAATCTATGCTATTAGAAGTCAGAGTAGTAACTATTTGGGGAATAGGGCTGAGTGATTCCAAGTGGCTTCTGGAGTGCTGGTGTTTCCAGAGTAAGAAACAACTAAATCTTGTAGGGACAAAGAGATTAAGGCCCACAAGAAATTTAATCTTATGAGGAAAAGACAAAAAACTAAATGAATGGGGCAAGGTTTCCTAGGAAATTCATGGGTGAGCCTTGGGAGAACATTATTTTTCTTTGATTTGCCTTTCTGTTACTTTGATCATTGCTTTCATTAAAAATAGTGTTTGATGGCTAAGTGCAGTGGTTCATGCCTATAATCCCAGCACTTTGGGAGGCCAAGGATCACTTGAGCCCAGGAGCTTGAGAGCACCCTGGCAACACAGGGAGACCCCATCTCTACAAAAAATTTAAAAAAATTAGCCAGGTGTGATACTGTGTGCCTGTGGTCCCAGCTACTCAGGAGGTTGGGGTGGGAGGATCACTTGAGCCCAGGTGAGTCGTGAGCTGTGATTACAACACTGCACTCCAGTCTGGGCGAAAGAGCAAGACTCTGAAAAAAATAGTGTTCAATATCAATCATGTTACTAAGATATTTTGCTTCAAACGGGTACAAGGGATTCCATTGTACATGGTCAAGTAAGGCAAAAGTAATTATTATTACCATAATATGGCGCTGAGATTCGTGTCCTATAGATCATAATGAAAGGAAGTATACCCTGACATCTCTACCTTTTCACATAGGCCCAAGTTCAGTTGGGGGAAATGTCATGGAAAAGAAACAACTGATAAGTCTTCCGTGTCTTTATTTCTACTTTCACTATTGAACATCATGAGATACAAAAGCCACAGTGTTCGTGTGCGGCCTGGATCCTCCTGGTGAAAGCACAAATCCAGCAAAACTGTCCAGCCTCTCAACAACATCAGGCAAGGTAGTTATTTTTGGCTGGAACCTTACCATAATGCAGTTTCGCTTCAACATAAAACTTTGTTTTCATACATTTCTCAAAGATGCTTATAATATTCCTAAGGAAAAGAATTCGCACACAACTGTGGAAACTTTGTCCTGGAAAGTAGTCAAAAGAGATGTAGTTTGGATCAGAGAAGGAATATTAAAACAGAATTCCTGTCAAATAAAGTCATCTACTTCAGAATCCCCAACATTTCTTTCTGTTATTTGATGAAGGTCATAGAAGAAATGGCTAATAAGCCATTTCCCTTGAAGATAGTTGCTGAAGTCTTTCAACACATCTACCTTTTGGTTTCTGCCCATTAGGTGCACACTGATGCTATCAGAGAATTCCTATGCTGTCAGTCTTTTCTGGAAAGCTCAAAGGCCATTGACATCTCCAAAACTCTAAAAGAGTTTTGTTGCCAAACACAAGCCTGACTTGGACACAAAATCTTGATTACTTGTTGAGTTTGTGAAGCACATGCTATGCTTAGCATCAATGCACCTGGTTTTACTTCTGCGGTACATAAAGAAACGCCACATCCCATCGTGTCTCATTGCTTTTAACATTGGCATGTGCTCACCTCTAAGACTTGACTGATGATTTTCAAATTGTGTCCACCACTGCTTCACATCTGATAATTTCAGCAGTCTCACAGCCTTGACTTACCCATTAGCTATTTAAAAGACTTTTGTCAAGGATGTAAAAGAGACTATGACATTCTTCCTTAATCCACATAAGTTCAGCGACTTTCCAAATGGCAAGTCTTGAAGTATTTGGTTTAACCTCAAGCACGAGCTGTTTTGTTGTTGTTTGCTTGTTTGCCTTAAGAAAAAACAAAGGTTCTTTCCTAGAACACAGAAGAGATTATTCATGGGCTTGGGTTACTTAGCGGATAATTCTTTCCATAACATTGATATCGATCTTTCCATTCAAGACCCTACGTCATGATCATGAGTGTCATCACTCTGGAAGAAGACAACGTGAGCAGATAGTTATGTAAATGTTCTAGTTCCAAAGGAAGTGTTCTGTAGCTTGAAGACTCAAGGGTTCTGTAGCTAAACCTTATCAATGTCTTTGAAGGAAAATAACCCATCTGTGGTAGTCAGCCTCTAAAATCGTTCTCTGTCATTCTCACCTCTTTGTATTCAGATCCCTGTGTAGTCCATGCCTACAATAAGTAGTGGCGATCAGTGGAACCAATAGGATACTATAGAAATGATGATGTGTCATTTCTGGATAGGTCTTCAAAGACATTTGGGTTCTATATTCATTTATGTTGATTGTTATTAGTGTCCATTTCTAAGTATACTATTTTGTAAAGTTACGCCTCACCCCTCATTCAGTCAATGCATCTTTTCTGAGCCCTATAGCTCCCAGTGGCATATCTGGCACCCACTCGCAGGAAATCAGTGTACCCAGCAAAGGGATTGGGGAAAACCACGAAGTAGCTGAGCTGCAACGACTCTGTCTAGTGACACAGTATCATGGGAGTTCCCTCTGTCTGCTCTGAGGTTGCCCAATTCTGCCTGACCCCCAGTTAGAGAAGAAATCTGTTTAAAAAGGATCACCGAGATTAAGATTTCGAGTCAGGGCTTTCTGTCTACTTTTGTGTAAAACGCGAACAAATTTTGGCTAGGTATGAGGTAAATAATTTTTAATCTTTTTCCTAGACTGCAAGATATTTCAATATATTCAAGCTTTGCATTTTGCTTCCATTAATTAGCGGGGACATCCGCATTAACACAGGATCATTGATTTATGATCTAGTAGATCTTTCCCACCTCTCACTTCGCTGATGAAGGGGATGAAACAAGAAGGAACTGTTTGACCAAGACCTTCTTCCACAGATTCAAAAGATGGCCCCTGAATAACATTAAAGATATCGATTTTGCTGTTGTCTATTTAGTTTGCTATGAGATAAACATATTAACCAAAAATGAAGGCATTAAAATTTAGATTTTGTATTACTGTCTGCTAAATCATTAGCATGAAAGCATATTGTCATACTCTTTAAGTTCTAAATAAAACCAAATGTCAGTAATGTCAACCGAAGGTGGACCATTTCTTGAAACTAAAATCACAGCTTCCTCTAAGGGACTGTCAGAAAATATAACTGAAATGGTAAATAGTTTTGTTGCACTTACTCATTTAGGCCACATCCTCATCTTTCCACATTCATTTTCTTCTCTGTCTTGGTGAGTTTTCCTGATGCAAAACGTTCCAGAGGCAGTCAGAGTCATAATTCCAAACAGAATCCTCAGAAACAAAAAGTAACATGTATACCAAGTAGATTAGTCTCCTGTTGCCGCTGTAACAAATCACCATAAGCTCAGTGGCTTAAAACAACACATATGTATTGTCTTACTGTTCTGCAGTACCAAAGTCTGGCACAGATCTCACTGGGCTAAAATCATGGAACCCAGGAGTTTGAGACCAGCATGGGCAACATAGTGAGAGCCCATCTCAAAATAAAAAATTAAAAAATAAACTAGCCGGGCATGGTGGTGCATACCTGTGGTCCCAGCTACTCAGGAAGCTGAGGCGGGAGCATCACTTGAGCCCAGGAGGTCAAGGCTACGGTGAGCCATGATTGCGTCACTGCACTCCAGCCTAGGTGACAGAATGAGAACCTATCTCAAAAATATAAAAAAGTTTAAAATTTAAAATAAATAAAACCATGGTTCCCAAAAGGCTCTGATTCTTTCTGGAGGCTTTAGTGGACAGTCCATTTCCCAGCCTTCTCCACTTTCTAGAGGATGCCTGCATTTCTTGACTTATGATTCCTTTCAAAGCCAATAACTGTAAGTTGAGTTCTTCTCATATCACATCACTCTGACCCTTGCTCTGTAATCACACCTCCTCTAGGCTCTTCTTCTGCCTCCCTCTGCCGCTTTCAAGAACTTTTGTGATTACATTGGGTCACCTGCATAATCCAGGATCATTCCCCATCTCCAGGCTCTTAATTTAATCACACCTGCAAAGTCCCTTTTGTTGTGTAAAGTAATATATTCACCAGTTCAGAGACTTTGTTTGGGGGTGAAGCGTTATTCTGCCTACCACAGTAATTTTAGGGTGTCTAAAATAACATTTTAGGATATGGTGCATTCTCCCTCCTGAAAAATTGTGTTTCTAAGTTATAAGAAGCCCATGAAAAATCAAGAAATTAATCCTATTTACAGTAACTACAAAAAAAATTACTTAGGAATAAATTTAACCAAAGAGGCGAAAGGCACCTATACTAAAAACTACAAAACATTGATGAAAGAAATTGCACAGGACTCAGATAAATGAAAAGATACCTCATGTCCATGGATTGGAAGAGTAAATGTTGTTAAAATGTCCATACTACCCAAAGTAATCTACAAATTCAATGCAATTTCTATTAAAATACTGATATAGTTTGCTTGTTTGTTCCCTCCAAATCTCATGTTGCAATGTGATCCCCAATGTTGGAGGTGGGGTCTAGTGGGGAAGTGTTTGGGTCGTGGGGCCAAATCCCTCATAAATGGCTCGCTACCCTTCCCATGGTAATGAGTGAGTTCTCTCTACTAGTTCACATGACAGCTGGTTGTTTAAAAGAGCCTGACATCTCTCCTGTTCTTTCTCTTGCCATATGACATGCGTATTCCCCTTTTGCCTTCCATCATGAGCAAAAGCTTTCTGAAGCCTCCACCAGAAACCAAGCAGATACCAGTGTCATGCTTCCTGCACAGCCTGCAGAATCATAAGCTAATTAAATCTCTTTTCTTTATAAAGTACCCAGCCTAAAGTATTCCTTTACAGCAATGCAACACAGATTAATACAAATGCCAATTAAATTCTTCACGGAAGTATAAAAAACAATCCTAAAATTCCTATGCATTCACAAAAGGCCCCTAATGGACAAAGCGATTTTAAGCAAAAAGAACAAAGCTAGAGGTATCGCACTACCCGACTTAAAAATATACTACACACTTTGGGAGGCCGAGACGGGCGGATCACGAGGTCAGGAGATCGAGATCATCCTGGCTAACACGGTGAAACCCCGTCTCTACTAAAATACAAAACTAGCCGGGCGAAGTGGCGGGCGCCTGTAGTCCCAGCTACTCGGGAGGCTGAGGCAGGAGAATGGCGTAAACTCGGGAGGCGGAGCTTGCAGTGAGCTGAGATCCGGCCACTGCACTCCAGCCTGAGCCACAGAGCCAGACTCCGTCCCAAAAAAAAAAAAAAAAAAAAACAAAAGTATAAAACTAAAACAATATGGTACTCTCATTTGTTTTATGGAGGAACAAGAAAAGAAAACCAAAACAAAACGATATGGTACTAGCATGAAAACAGGTACATCAACCTATGGAATAGAATAGAGGGCCCAGAAATAAATCCATGCATTTATAGCCAACTTATTTTGACAAAGGTGCCAAGAACATACAATGGAGGAAAGAACAGACTTTTCAATAAACAGTGTCGGAAAAACTGGATATCCATATGCAGAAGAATGAAACGATACACATTTCTCACTATATACATAAATAAACTCGAAATGGATTAAAGTCTTAAGTGTAAGACTGGAAATGATGAAACTGCTGGAAGAAAACATAGAGAAAAAGCTCCAAGACATTGGTCTGGGCAATGACTTTTTGGATATGACCTCAAAATCACAGGCAGCAAAAACAAACATAGACAAAGGGGATGACATCAAACTAAAAAGCTTCTGGACAACAAAGAAAACAACAGAGTGAAGAGATAGCCTACAGAATGGGAGAAAATATTTTCAAACTATATATCTGATAAGGGATTAATAACCAAAATATATAAGAAACTCAAACAATGCAATAGCAAGAAAACAAATAACCCGATTTAAAAAATGGACGAAAGACCTGAATACACATTTCTTAAAAGAAGACATACAAATAGCTAACAAGTATGTGAAAAAAATACTCAATGTTACTAATCATCAGGGAATGCAAATCAAAACAACAACGTGATATCAGTTCAGTCTTGTTAGGATGTCTATTATAAAAAAGACAAAAGATAACAAGTGTTGATGAAGATGCTGAGAAAACAGAACACTCATACACTGTTAGTGGGAATATAAATCAGTACAGCCATTATGAAAAACAGTATAGAGGTGCCTGAAAACATCAAAAATAGAATTACCATATGATCCAGCAATCCCACTACAGGTTATCTATCCAAAGGAAATGAAATCAGTATGTTGAAGAGATATCTGCACTTCCACGCAGCACTATTCACAATAGCCAATATATGGAATCAACCTAAGTGTCCATCAATGGATGAGTGGATAAAGACAATGTGGTATCTATACATAATGGAATACTCTTCAGTCATAAAAAAAAGAATGAAATCCTGTCATTTGTGACAACATGGATGAATCTAGAAGATATGTTAAGTAAAATAAGCTAGGCACAGAAAGACGAATAAGACAAATACTGTATGACCTCAGTCATATATGGAATCTAAAAAAGTTGATCTCAGTAGAGAGTAGAATGGTGGTTACTAGAGACTTGGGTAGTTGAGGGGAAGAAGGCAGGTAGAGATGTGGATTAAGGCATGCATATTTACAGTTAGACAGGAGGAACAAGTGCAAGAGATCTATTGTACAGCATGGTGACTGTAGTTAATGATGATATATTGCTTTCTTGAAAACTAAGAGAGTGAATAGTATTCTCACACAAAAACACCTACGTGAGGTAATGCATTTGTTAGTTAGCTGGATTTAGCTATCCCACCACATATACATACTTCAAAAGGTCATGTTGTATGTAATAAACACATACAAGTTTATGTCTATTTAAGTAAATAATAAAAACTTGTATGTAATAAATACATACAAGTTTATGTCTATTTAAGTAAAATAAATACATTTTTTAAAGAGTGGAAGGATAAAAAAGAAGCAAATGAACCCCCCCCAGGTCTGCATCCACTAAAGTATCACACAGACAGACCATGGCAGCCAACAGCAGGGGTCTGTGCTTTCTTCGCAACAAACTTCCTGACGATCTGAGCATACAAAGATCAGGGAACACACAGTCCATGAAGCAGCCCTATCTGGAGAAGGAGCTTGCATCTCCCAGTGCTATTGCTGCTACTGTTTTTAAGGTTCCATGGAGTTATCAAGCATTAGTTCCGTAAGTGTTGCTGTTATATTTAGGAATTATTAGAATTCAAACTTAAGAATTATTAGAATTAATTTTAACTATAAAAATTAATAGTATTTGAGCCATAGGGAAGAAATGAACATCTTAAATTTGTTGCACATGAAAGAAATAAGGAGGACAGCCAAGATTTCTTTCCATTTGACATTATTCTTGTCTCTCTCCCCAAGAGGCAGGCATATAATGGATCCACATTTTGGATTATGTTAACCATTGGATTACATTAACCATGTTCTTCCCAGCAGTCATTGTTTATAGACCTAAGCAAGCAATACATTTCTTAACTATGCCTTGTTCCTACTAATACTTATGTTTTCCTATTGAAATTCATGTTTTCTTATTTACGTGATATATAAGTGGTATTTTATGAAACCAGGACGGTTGCATCACTCTGACCTTATGGTATGGGCTCAGTGATTTCATACATACATGAAATTCCCCCAGTTTTAATCAGATTAGAAAAAATAAATAAAAATGAAATAGCTGCAATTATAAAGCTATTTAACTGGCCAAAAGTTTCTCTCAAATCTACATTCCACATGTGAATTTAGTACACCTAAAAATGTTACCTGGAATTCCAAAGATGAAATAAGATGAAACAGGGTTCATTTGGACTTCTTACATAGGAGCCAGGGCAAAAGTGAGTAAAGGAAGATTTATTTCTCCACTGGGCAAATGGCACAGATTTCCTTTTGATGGTCAACCCTTTCCAACACAGAAGGAGATCTGGTGTTGCAAACTCCACCCTTGATCGTAAACATACGTAAAGTTACAATAAGGATAAATCTAAGACATGTGCTGCCCACATTTTGCTTCCTATTAAAGCATCTTGGACAAATGAGAAGGAAAGACAGAATATTTTTTCAAATCCTACAGGTGGTTTCAGTTACTCTATATGCTTGTGTAATTGCTCAAATGTTACCTACATAATATTGAGAGCAAATAATCTTTTGTAAAGTTTTTTAATCAGCGTTGAATGTTGCCTGCACCCTCTTTAGCATAATCCCTTTTTCTGCATGCAAAAGCTGAAATATGCTGTGTTCCTGTCTTACCCTTTGCCATCCAGTCTCAAGAAGCTGGATCTGACAAGCATAGCATTCTTAAAAAGAAGGGGGGTTGCAGGCAGGGGACTGCCACCAGCTGTTGCTAATAAAACAACTGCAGCCCCTACATTGGTAGCTTCCTCCTCTAACTTCATATCCCTGTAGTGATGGCAGTAATTGGGCGGGGGGTTAAGGGGGCATTTCTCTCTCAAGGGACATAATAAGAATATTAATATTAATGCAATATCTGCTCCTTCAGATGGGAACGGATAAGATGAAATGATTTAAAGGAGGCTTGATCAATCATTCCGTTTCTTGGCAAGAAAATGATGCCTTTGCATTTAAGAAAGAACATCTGGGTAGAATCACACTGGTTAAAAGAACTGGGTGGTTGGCAACCCAAAATTCACCTTGACAGAGTGAGACTTTCCCTTCACTCTGAGACCTCTGGCTCTGCTGGGGGCAAAAGCAAGACTTTGAAGTTCTTGCCTTGAAAATCTGCACTTACCTTTTGGCATTTTTTCTTTTTTTGTGACCTTGCTGCTCACTGAGAGTCTAGGAAGGCTGCTGGGGTAGCTGGTTGACTTGTCTGATTCTGAGGAAAGGATGGCTGCCCTGAGAACCTCTCTAACTCGGTGACCCTGCATCTGGCCCATGAACCTCTTTCGGTTCCCAGCGTGGTTTGAGAAGTGTCTGCAAACCAGGAGCTTTTTGGAGCGATGTGGACAGTGAGTCAAATCTTTCAGAGTCTGGGAGAGTCAAGAGGTGGCTGCTCACTTATGATCAAGGCACTAGGGAGGCTGCCACACAAAAGGAGCCTGCACATAGCAAGTAGATGTGAGTTTCTTAAGACTAAATATTTCAAGGTTTTGCAACTGAAAGCACAAATGAAGTCTTGTGTAGGAGACAAAGATGTGTGGCCTCTGGGAGGGGGTGGGGACACTGATCCTTCTACTGTTCTCTCTCGGAATAGTGATGGTGCCAGCATGCAGACATTTGTGACCTGCAACCCCCTTGCCAGATGCTAGACGGCCAGTAGTTAACCAGAGAAGTGACCTTTTCAGTGACATCCTTGCCACCTATTCACTCCCCGCAGAAAGGCTTTTGGGAGTCGGAGCTGGGGATACAGAGGAAGGTGGGGCTCGTCAGGGCAAAGTCAGCACACAAAACGAATTTGGAGGATTACAAGGAAGGCTAAGGCACTCAACTCCAAGTCAACAGAGGAGGTAAACATTCAAAGAATCTTTCCAATTTAATATGCGTTTTCAGGATCAAAGTTACATCCTAAGAGATATACCCCATTTTCCAGGAGAGCGTTCACCTACACGGAGCTCATTCCTTTGTATTTATTTGTAATACCTTAATTGCCCAAACCCCCTAAGACACCCTTTGCTATCCTTAATGCAGTGAGGTTCATCCTAGATCAGAATCTCTGGCAGAGCACCCTGGGAATCAACTTTTCAGTTATCATCATTCCTAGCACTCTCCTTTTCCATTATTCCCGGCATCTTTCATATGTTATTGCAACATGCGTTCTTGTGAAGTATTGAAAATGTCACTGACATCACCAAGAAACACTTCTATATGCACACGATGTGACATTCCTTGTTGTTAAAAAAGAATTTTCTTGTTTTCCCCGTTAGAATGTAAACTCCATAATGTCACTGAGTCCTCAGTGCCTAGAACTGTGCCTGGCACATAATAGGTGCTCAATACATATCTGTTGACCAAATGAACTAATGAATGAACATAGATCTATTCTCCCCCATCTAAGAGCACAGAGCCTAAAAAGACACTACACAGATGACCAAAAGCAGAAGGCTGACCGTGTTAGGCAGTAGAAAACTGGCCAAGTTTCATTTCATAAGATGATGATTGATTCGATTACTATTGTTGTTCCATTTTGGGACCACGAGCAGGTGAGATGCTTCAAAGCCCTTCGTGGGAACATGCATCCATACACGTGGTTTCTAAAGAAACACCATTCTACTCTTCAGTACATTATGTTATTGCTATGGAAACAGCGATATTTTAAAGAACACTGGAACTTTCCAAATACAGTATTTATTCTTCTTGTACTAGCAAAATAATGTGTTTCGCCTAAGAACTTGTTAGGTGCCCTGCAGCTAAATATAAAGAGACAGATTCTCATCATGTGTAAGTCTAGGGAAAAATTTGGACCACCAGCTTTTCAAGATACATTTTAAAATAAACTCAGCAAAACTCTAGACATAATTGGGGACTTCAATGAAACACTTAATATGTTACATTTGTTTTTGAGTTAGAAAAACTATTTATATTTGAACCCCAGAAGCACCCTCTCCAGAATACAAGCTGGCATTGCCTTTGGACTTTCAGACGACCAACTTTACTTCTTTCTTTCTCCTTACTTCATCCATACCTGCATTAGTGTTGAACTGGCTATGTGGCCCCACCTTTCCTGTACCAATGTCACTTTTTTTTTTTTTTGACGGAATCTCACTGTGTTGCCAGGCTAAAGTGCAGTGCTGTGATCTCAGCTCACTGCAACCTCCGCCTCCCGGGTTCAAGCAATTCTCCTGCCTCAACCTCCTGAGTAGCTGGGACTACAGGCGCCTGCCACCACCCCCGGCTAATTTTTAGATTTTTAGTAGAGATGGGGTTTCACCATGTTGGCCAGTATGGTCTCGATCTCCTGACCTCGTGATCTGCCCACCTTAGCCTCCCAAAGTGCTGGGATTACAGGCGTGAGCCACCACACCAGGCCCAGATGTTACATTTTAAACAAGAGGTTATGAGACAAAGCATGAACCTGTACCTAAGCTTTGATAGCAAAAGAGAGAAGGGCGCTAAGTAGGATTGGATGAGTGTTATCAAAATACCACTCAATGCTGGTTCACATACATGGAAGTTCAGTATCATTAATAATATCCACTCATACAATTTTGTCTTCTAACTGATCTATTTTTAAAGCAAACCTAGATAGATGCATTTTTAAAATCTGCTGATAAGAAATTAGGAGCAATTTGTTAAGATGTACATTCCCAGCATTGTAGTGATCATAATTTCTCCCCTCCATTATGTGCAAAATTGATAGCGTTTTAATGTTTATGTTTCGTTTCAGTCATTCATATGCCTCTTCTTCACTAGTGATGGAAAGAACACAGACTTGAAGTCAGCGAGACCTAGGTTTGCCTTTCGCCTTTGTCATGTGAGAGCTGTTTCCCTGGAGCGAATTTCCACCTCCTTCAGCTTCGTTCAGTTTCCATCTCACAGAGTCACCCTGAGGACTGCATGAGAACACATGTGAAGGACCTAAAACAGGTCTCAGTAAACAATGAATTCTCTTCTTTTCCCTGAAATTATAAAATGACCATGGCACATCTTTTTATTTTTGTCAGCCTGTAAAGTACAAGGGTCTTTGAAACTTTCAGCAGTTGGAAGATTTTAGAATCATGTTTCCATGGACATAGTTCACTTTAACCAAACATTTCTCCTGATAGTAATTTAGCTCAGGTAAAAGATAAACACTCATTTGATGAAATACATTGCTCACATTTTTATAATTTGTAATGGATGTGTCATCTAAGCAAGAGATCAAAGGACTTTGCAAGTAAAAAATACTTGCAATTTGTAAGGATACAGTTAACTATTGTATTTAATTGATAGGTAAACTACCTTGTATATTCTGTCTACCTTCATGAATGGTAAATATATGGTAAACATACCCCACTCTCCTCTTCTGCAACCTTACCAGTTGTCACAAGTTGACTACAACACCGTTTCCTGTTGATCCTCCAAATTTTCAGTACAGTACTCCAAGCAGCCACCACCAAGCAGGAGTTGGTTTATTAGTTTAAATCTATTTATCTTCCTTGAGTTAGACTATTTTTCAAGTGCTGGCTACATTAAAGATGTATTTACATAATGGAACCCAAAGGTTTATTTGCATATCTCTTTTCTATTGAGTTTTAATGTTCAATATAGAATATCCTTGAAAATGTACTTATTCAGCATTTTTAATTGGGTCAGGCACAATTAAATTCCCAATACATTAACCCCCAGAGAGAAATGATTTCCTGAAAATTCTTCCTCTCTCCTATTCAGTGAAAATAATATGCACCCAGTTCTCCAAGAACTCTCTCCACCCCCACACTGGGCCCCATCTTTCTACTTACTGTATTTTACCTTTGCTCCCATCTCCTGCCTACTCCATGACCTGGCTCCATCAAGTTTCTGCCTTCTGTCTCTATCTTTAGTGTTTCCTTCTCCTGATCTTCTCCCCCTGAGATTTCATAAGAAATTATCATCCTATCTGGCTCCTCCATCACCAGCACGTGATTCCTGATGTTATCTGGCCCTCAGGGGCCAATTCTACATAACCTCAGTTGGTTCCATTCTCCATTCACTTCATCAGAGCTTCTAAATCTTCTCAGTCTCCACCTCCTGGCTCCTTTGACTCAACAGATGCCAACCTGTCATAGAGAACACAGGTGCATTAGGTATGGACTGCCTCCGCTGTCCTGAGCTCTGCCTACTCCTCTGCATCTACTTGTATTGACTTGGCCTCAACTTCTTTCTTAACAAGGTCCCTGCCTCCCCTTGGCCCCTGTGTCCCTCATCTTACCCTGAACACTATGCCATTATTTTCCTACCTCTCGCCTAACACACCTTTGAAATTTTTTCTTGCATGAATTCCCTTGAGCCTAGAAATGAGACCAAGAGAATTCCTCACAAAAATAAACTAGCAAGCAAACAATAACAAAACGGAAAAAAAAAAAAATCAACAGAAACTAGAACTTAACGCTGCCAAAATGCTTGGAGTTTCACCTAAAAATGTGTGCTTCATCTCACCTCTGTGTGCTTTCCATCTTGCTCCCTCTGCCTGGGGTAAAATTTTACCTATTTCTGTACATCGAAATGTTGCCGACTCTTTTTTTTTGTTTTTTTGACAGGATCTTGCTCTGTTGCCCAGGCTGCAGTGTAGTGGTGCAATCACAGCTCACTGCAGCCTTGACCGCCTGTGCTCAAGCGATCCTCCCACTTCAGCCTCCCAAAGTGCTGGGATTACCGGCATGAACCACCACACCTAGTGTCTGCCCACTCTTTAAGACCCAAATCAAATTTATTTTCCCTCCCAACATCCATCCCCACATGCAAATAGCCACCTGCTTCCCTGGACTTCAGTAGCAACCTATGCCTCTCTTACTGACCTCATCTCTTTTTTCTTCTTTGTATCGTAATTACCCGTACATCTGATCTCATAACTACTGGAAGTTAGAGAAGGTCCCCAGAGTGCCCAACACATGATTATAGATAGTAGGTACTTACTTAGCCATGGCCACTTTAGACGGGTGAGAAACCTGATGCACAAAAGCCTTAGCAACATGCCTTAAATCACGAAGCTTGCAAGTGGCAAGGTTGCCACCAATTTTAGTGTTCTTTCAACTCCTTACACACAAAATGTTGCTTCAATCAGATCACAATTACACAACGTTTGTGCTCTGTAGCCAGTTTCTTTGAATATCCGCCTTCTGAAGACCTTTCAGTTTATTTCGTGTTGCACACAGTAGGAGCTAAATTATTGTTGAATGAATCAGTAAGTGAACAAGTTTGGGATGGTGATATTCATAAAGCTTAAATTTGTTATAGGTTAAAACCAATCAGAAGTGTTTGGAGAGTGGGCACATCAGGGAGGACAACACCACTCCCCGCCAGCAGCGTGCTCATGGGAGCCAAGTGGGCTGTTTGCTGTGCACTCCGGGACTGCTGCCCCTCAGCCCAACCACAGGGTTCCATTCTTTTTTGTTTTGCTACATTTGCATATTTAGGATTTTGACAATTTAACATATTTTTAAAAATTATAACATAAATGCCATTTCCCCTGAAATCTAGCTGTCAAATTCTGATTCTTAAGGTTAAAGATGAAAAAAAAAAATCAGTCATAAGGAAAATTATTAGATGATTTATTTCTGCTCCCAAATTTCACACCCACGAAGCATCTACTAATGTTAAGCCAGAAGATCAACTCCAGATGATTAAAGAAAACTGCTCAAGGACATTTTATTAGCTGCTTTTCATAAGGTCAGGTAGAATATAAATTCCAATATATGCACAGCTGGGGACAACGCTGCCGAAGAGAACTTGGGTGGCTTTGTTGCTTTTTGAGTTATTGATAGTAATTGATGTTCACCTGGATCTAAGTTTTATTCTCTTTGACAGCGATAGGATTATGTAAAAATCCTATAGCACCACAGGTATTCTCGGGAGATCAAAGCACAGCCCGTGGGTAATAAGCAGTTTGCAAGTGCTGAGGAATGTACACTTTGTTATTGGATGGGACAATCTGTGATTCTGAACAGGGCCGGTGAAGACATTCGCGTGAACCCAGAAGAAGATTCTATTATCCGAAGAATGTAAGAGCTCTATTACACCTTTCACACACACACACAAAAAAGAGGTTTAATAGCAGATAACCACACTCCAACAAGAAAAGGAGAGTGCTAGCCCTCAGCAGAATTTTTCAGTAATTGCTTCACTGAAAAGGCTCTAAATAATCACGAAAAGGTAAACTGAAGGATATAAAGGAATGACTGAGCACATTTAGGTGGGGCAACTAATGCCTGGCTGTGTTTGTTTCTTATTCCTCACTGAAAAACAGGAATTGTGTTTCGTGTCTGTGAGCAGCAGCTATAGGACTGAATACAGAGATTAAAATACATCATAATTGCTTCAGTCAAATGAGCAGACTTTATATATAAAAAGGACCTGTAAGTATAATTTAGGCAGTTTTGCGTGGAAATGAAGTATCAGTTACAACTCCAGTTTCCAACTACCTTATACAAATTGCCTCCCCAAAATGGATATTTTAATCTCGAATTTATTAAAAGATGAAATGTTGGAATGTTGGATAGATTGAAATCATTTGTCAGATCACGAAGTCCTCATAACATTTCTCAGCCTTAATAACACATCTGCTCTTAGAATGTGGTCTCTCGATAATAGCTGTCTGAAAGTGTCTGAATTTAGGGATTATTTGAGACAACAGATTTCCTTCTATTTGGAATTGAATGAGGCATCTGCTCCCTCACCGTTAGCTTTGTGTGATAGTCTCAAGGCATTCATGAAAGGGCAGATCATTTTGAACATTATAAGAGGGAAAAAAGACCTCTGTTGACAATATGAGATTCAGAAAGAGGAATTAAGAAACTTTAAGGGTTGTATTTTATGTTTAAAAATGTTATTCCATAGTCTGTTTTGCAATCTGGAGAGAACATGGTAGCTAGAACTAGAGTAACGCAATCCTCCAAAACCAACAATTTAGAAAAAACTTTCATAGAACGTTAAGTGGAAACTCACAAAATTTTTATCCAATTTGATTCATTACAACCAACAGAACTCAGTGGAAATGGACAACCACGATCGTTCCAAAGACCATATGCCAAATTAAGTATCCAACTGCAAGACTAGACTAAACAGAATGAAAATAATACATAAAATTACCTTCTCCATTTCACTTCCAAGAGAAAATACTGTACAAGAGAAAACCATAACAAAACCTTTCTGCAACTTCAAGGATTAACTACAGATACAAAGAAATGCAGGTCAGGCACTCAAACATCTTTGATGGAGCTTGACGGGTAAGGAAGAAGCCAGGATCAGGCTTTTTTAATTTTAAAATTAATTTTTAATTTTGTAATTTTAATTACAAAATTACCATTTATATTTAGGCAGATTCATTTCTAATTGAGTGTGTTTGCCCTTTTATTTCCACACACCCACAAAAATATTCTTTACATTCAGAAAAAAGTGAAAGGATTACATATCATCATCCTGCAGATAGCTTCACAGATGGCATTAATGGATCCGTAACAACAATGAGATAACATTTTCGCTTATCAAACCACACTCTTCCATGAATTAGCCCATATGACATGCACATATACAAACATATACACCAACAATACATAGATTAAATATAATGGTGTCTTTACTAGAGTAGATCCTCAGATTGTATAACTGTGTGAACATGAGTATAATAAAAAAAAAACATGAAAATTGAGCCTTCCCTGAAAAAATACAGCTGTCCTATCACTGACCACATAGGACAACACGTAGGCGTTTTGGAGTAACCAAAGGTGTTATGAGAAACACCTCCCCAATTGTCTTCTGTTTCTTCAGGGTGTTCTTATTGATCTTTCTGTTCCATTTGACACCTCTGACTACCCTCCCTCTGGGAAGCTTTTTGCCTTTGGATTTTCTGCAACACTATTATATCTTGGTACCTCTTGGACAATTCCTCCCTGAATGCAGATTCTTTCCCTCCCCAGAGGAGTTCTCAAAGGGCTGGGGTTGGAGGGTCAGAAACCATATCTTGTTTAGATATGTGTGGGGCCTTTTCCAGTTGTCCCAGTGAGTGGAGGGAGCTGCTGACATTTAATGGGTGGAGGAGGTGGAGAAAGGGGATAGGAGCAAGAACTTTAATTGTCCTGTGGGATATATGGAACAGTTCCATGTGACAAACATGTGTTATGCCAAAACATAAACAGCGCTACCCTCTACTGAGTGGGCAAACCAATTCTTGACCTCTCATCCGTTATTTCCGAGCCCCTACTCTTGAGCTCTTTGCCTCAACAGGGGTCAAATCTCCCCTGTACACACAAGACCCCCAAATGTGGCTCTCCCACCTCTTCCTTCAGTGCTACTCCATGCCCTTCATTCACTTTGGTTACTGCCAAAGATCTTGTGGGTACACACAAGACCCCCAAATGTGGCTCTCCCACCTCTTCCTTCAGTGCTACTCCATGCCCTTCATTCACTTTGGTTACTGCCAAAGATCTTGTGGGTAGTGGAGACTCATTTCCACCCAGAGGCTGGGCGGATGTCTAATATGTTTTGCTTCCTTCTTTGTCCTTTATCGCCATATCGAAATGATTGGGTTCTGCACATTCTTTTTGTCTATAACTTCTTTTGGAAATGTTTATTATCCATTCCCTTCCCTTCAACCCTTCCTACACGCTGTTGCTACAATCGTCCTTATGGGACACTCCCCACTGTTTTTGGTAATTCACTATGACAAATCTTGCCTATCAGTTCTCATAGGTTGAGACTCAGGTTATGACTGCTCATCTCACTCTTAATGACTTCCACATCTCTTTCTCCATTTCACCTTTTATCTTTTCTTTCTTTCTCTCTCTCTCTCTCTCTCTTTCTTTCTTTCTTTCTTTCTTTCTTTCCTTTGAGATGGAGTCTTGCTCTGTCTCCCAGGCTGGAGTGCAGTGGTGCGATGCAACCTCTGCTTCCTGGATTCACGCCATTCTCCTGCGTCAGCCGCCTGAGTAGCTGGGATTATAGGTGCCTGCCACCATGCCAAGCTAATTTTTGTATTTTTAGGAGAGACGGGGTTTCACCATGTTAGCCAGGATGGTCTCAAACTCCTGACCTCAAGATCCACCCACCTCGGCCTCCCAAAGTGCTGGGATTGCAGGTGTGAGACACTGCACCCAGCCCACCTTTTATCTTTTAACATCCCCTTACCTGGATCTCTGTCCTAGCCAAGCTTCTCTGCCTGACAGAATTATGTGAGTTTTTCATTCTTCTATCTGTACCTTGGTAACTACCTCTAATGCACAAGCCTCCTCTCCTCCATCTCCTCTCCCTCCTCACTTACAGGCTCCATGTGGAGCCATGACAGAGCCTGAGAAAAAAGGGGAAAAACCAGTAATATCAACCCTGTCGTTCTTCAACATTTTGACATGTTTTTCATTATTGATTTTTTTGTATTAGTTGTGATTTTCAAAACTCTTGTGTTCAAATATGCTTAATTTGACTCCTGAGTTTTTTGGCACCGTTTTAAATTCCGCACCAGATACAAATGCCTCCTTTGCCTCTCCCTCTTCCTAGCCCTGCACAGAAGTGCAGCTCCCTCGCCTCCCATCCTGCTCCTAAACGGCGTCTCTGATGAAGACCTTCAGTGTTGACAGGCCCCTTGATCTGCAGTTTCAGCACTGATCTAATCCTTGTCTGCTGTCAAGTATACTGTGGTTATACGTTGCCATGGGAGAGTTCTTGTCATCCACAGGGGTAGGGCATTTTGTCCCTCTCTCTACGATCAAGGTTCCCATGCTGTGCTTGCCACAGGGCTAAACATCTCACCCTCCACTCAGTGGGTGCTTAATAAAGAAATCCATATACATCACAGAATACAAGAGCTGGACAGAGATTGCAACCTCAGATAAGATATCAAGATACAATAATGAGAATGTCGACCTTAAAGAACACAAGAGAAACAGACGGGCCGAAAAAATTTAAAAAAAAAACACACACACTCACATGATTTTACTATTATTTTGCTTTAAAAATTGTCTGTGAATAGGTTAGATGTCACTTGTCAAGAATCCTGGAAGGACAGAAACAGAAAAGTAAAATGGGCATTGGCACTGTTAGTGGGTTACGGTCTCTGGGAGGTGTCCGAGCACCCCCTGGGTCCTGCTGGGCCACAGCGCATTTGTTACGTTACAACTGCCATTCCCAACTGCCAGGGGGACCCTCCCGGTTCAAACAGTCCATCTCTTTCACAGTGAAAAAGAGTCGAAGCAGCTCCTCCTACCTCCGCACGAAAACACATGGCTATCAAATAACAAGGTTAAGTATTTCTGAAGCATGTGGCAGAATATGTTAGTTTCATCTCACTGGAGAAAAGAAGACGTACCATGTTTGAAGACAGGCACATGGGAATCTGAGGGTGGGGCTTTAGGAACTGAACAGGATTTGGTGACACAGTTTTGAAAATGAGTAGAATAAGATATTTGGACTCTTGAACTTCACGCTTTGGAAAGTTCTGTTCTCTGCCCCTCCCCCAACAGCATGTAAATGAGTTCTGATATTCAGAGACTGGGCAGCTGGGAATCTCGGTCAAACCTGCTGCCTTTCTTCTCGGCGTCCTTTATCTCTTTCCTCCTCACTCACTTTCCGTTCAGCGACTCCCCTGTCCTTTCCCACCCAAATCCCCTTCCTCACACCCAGATACGGATAACAGGCCCTAATGGTACCAGAGCAAAAATTCAGTAAGCCTGAGAGCAATAAACGATTCTTTGGTATGGCTGCCTTTCTCAATAGTTTCAATGTAGGATTTTTTTATGCAGAGCAGACACAGAAATTATGCAGGACCTGTTTCAGACTCTTCGAAAACGCAGTCACTTTTCTTAAGATTTGATTATTTTGAACATTAGACAGGTGGCAAAAGAAATACAGGAACAGGAAAAAACAGATTAGTAAACATGAATTCCATTGCTGTTACTCTGGGACACACTCAGGGTAACTACCCAATTCCAATTGGGTTATTCAAAAGAGGCATTAGATTGTCCACTTTTTATAAAAGACACCAGATTTAGGTGAGATTCCTCAGAGCTACACAGGATGTTGGGGGGGAAGGGCTAAGCTGCAAGGGAGGCTCTCTCTGTCTCTCCCCTCCCAGAAAGGCATCTCCCCTGAGCTATTAGCTCACTGGGTCTACTGCCATCTGCAGAACTTCTAGCACAAAACATTTTAATTTACCAAACAAATAATAACTGATAGCTGGTAAGCATTCTTGTATCATCAATATTTGAAAACCCAAAAAGGAAGACATTTGAAAATCATTATATATCTGTCCAAACAGTATTTTATGTTTTCTGACCTCTAAATGACAACATTTCAAAAGACCAGTGTCAAGTATGGATGTCAGTCTGGCAAGCTCAAATATTATAAGGAAACTTTTATGGAAACATAAATAATATGTATATAGATTAAAAGGAAGGAGGAGCATACAACCCTAGGAGATTACAAGAGTTTCAGGAACATCAAAGAATAACACAAGGGAGTGTATTAGTTTCCTGTGGCTGCTATAACAAACTACACCCCTACCGTTTGGTGGCTTTAAACAACTGAAACTTATTTGCTCAGGGTTCTGGAGGCCAGAAGTCCAAAAATAAGTATGACTGGGTTGAAATCAAGGTGTCGACAGCTGCCACACTCCCTCCTCAGGCTGCAGTGGTGGACCTGTCCTTTGCCTCTTCTGGTTTTGAGTGGCTACCGCTTGTCTTACAGCTGCATGGTCCCAATCTGCCTCCGTGGTCACCTCGCCTCCTCCTCTTCCATCTGTATCAAATCTCCCTCTACCTCCCTCTTAGAAGAACACTTGTGATTACATTTAGGCCCCACCAGGACAATCTCCCCATCTCAAGATTCTTAACCACACGTGCAGAGTCCCTTTTTCCATGTGAAACAACATTTACAGGTTCCAGGGATTAGGACCTGAGAATTTTGTGGGTGATTATTCTGCATACTAAACATAGGAGGCTCAGACACAGGATGACTTACTGGGCCACGTTCACAGAGGGAGGTGATGAACAAAGGAAGCACAGTCTTCTTTCTTAGGGATGAAACAAATGAAGCTACTTAACTTCCACTTTGCTTCTAGTTTTTCCTAGAGGGGGAACAGTCTTCACATTTGAGATGGTTGAACTCATACCCTTGACAGACAGTTAAAGATCAAGTTGAGGTTGGGTGCGGTGGCTCACCCTGTAATCCCAGCACTTTGGGAGGCTGAGGTGGGTGGATCACTTGGGGCCAGGAGTTCCAGACCAGGCTGGCCAACACAGTGAGACCCTGTTTCTAATGAAAATACAAAAATTAGCCAGACATGGTAGCAGGTACCTGTAATCCCAGCTACCAGAGAGGCTGAGGTGGGAGGATTGGTTGAACCCAGGAGGCGGAGGTTGCAGTGAGCCGAGTTCATGCCACTGCACTCCAGCCTGGGTGACAGAGCAAGACTCTGTCTCAAAAAAAAAAAAAAAAAAAAAAGATTTATTGAACAGAGATTGTGAATAATGTGAGATCACATAAAGTTTAGAAAGGATCTCTAAAAGGCTGGAATTTAGGCCCCCAAACCTGTTGTACAAGTACAGTGTAAATATTAATAGAAATATATGTGAAACAAAATAAAAATGAAAACATAAAGCTTTGCGCCTACTTCACGATTAGTACAAGTCAGCATTATGCTCTAGCCAAAGGAAAATGTTGTCATTGCCGACTGTTCCAATCATAGAAGTAGAGTGTCCTAATTATGGGAATAATAAAAATTGTGGAAAACATGTTAGAGTGGAGAGAACATGAGTCAAGTTGACCTTGGTGACATGAGCAAATTACTTACAATTTCTAAGGTTTTCTTTACTTACCTATACTACGCATGCCTTCAATGGTTAGTATGAGGAGTAAAATAAATAAAGAATTAAGGGTCTGGCACCGGGTAAGTTTTAAATAATATGAGTTCACTTCTTCCTTTCTCCTCCTTTCGTTTCTACTGTAAAAGGCCAATAATGGATGAATAGTGAGTTAATTTAATTCTGGTCCACACATTTTAAGGAATGCAATGGCAAACTATGGGCAAAGCCAAGGGAAGGGTGCTAGATCTGTGAAGCGGCTAGAAACTACGTCTCATTGTGATAATAATATCTTATGTTTTCATAACATCTAACAATTTTCAGAGGGTTTGATTCCACAAAACAATACTACTAGGTAAACAGACAAGTGTAAAAATGCCATCTTATACATGAATCTATAATGACCAGAGCCATTAAGTGGCCCACCAAAGGTCACATCGATCATTCGCAGCAATAGGACCCCAAATGCAAGTTTACTGAGCACTCACCTAGTCATTTCCTCTTTCTTACAAGCAGTGGTGGAGGGATTGGGAAAATATTATTCTGGGGACACCTAAGGGAAGATGTGATAACTGTCTTCGTGTGTTAGCAGGATTATCCTGTAGTAAAGGGAATAGACTACTCCCTCCAATGTACAGACCAGGATTCATCAGTGGAAATTACAGCCAGACCAACTTTGGCTCAACTTCAGGGGGAGCTTTGGAATCATTCGTGGTAAGCAGTAATAGACTCAGGGTGACTAGTGAGATATTCAGGAAGGCAGAGAAGGGCTGCCTGCATCAGGGTACCAGTTACACTGGCCCATTCATTTATTCTAATGTTAAACACAGAATTATAGAGCAAAACCCTGTGCTGGGCATTGTGGGAGATGGAGAGATCATTAAGATGTTGTTCCCAACTACGCGTCTCGCCTCAAATGCCCCCCTACAACTTTAGAAATCACATGAGGGTTTGACATTTTTATTTAAACAGATTTTTAAGACATTTGGGAAAACACAATTGGCATCAACAGTGGAGACTTCAGCAACTGACAGAATGATGCTTTTACCCACCTAAATGCTGCTTTATTTTCCAATACCGAAAGGACATGTGGACACGTGTGTGTGGTCCTGGGAGCACCGTGTTCACCTTTCTAAGCTAGAAACCGACACCGTGACAAGGTGACGAGTGTTTTCTCTCTCTGTTCTCCTGAGAGAAGCCATTCTGCTTATTCCTGTACAGTCTAGAATGGTAGCTGTAATTTGGAAAGAGGTCAGGTCAGTTTGTCTAATTCTGCCTGTCTTTGAAATGGTTAGAATGTAACCATGTGCTATTCTAAAGTGTTTCAATATTTGCATTTCTAATTCCTATAAATTATAAGGATTTATTTTATGAAACTTGGAAAGATCACTATTTGTCTCAAATTATACCAGTTTTGCCGGCATCACACCAGAACACAGAATTGTGGAACATATGAGATAGAAACCTGACACTCAGTTCTCCGCGATGTGTTAAACAGAGAAAGAAAATAGTACTGCTGTATAAAAGCTGGATAATCAGTCTCAAACCTCAAATTATAAGATTAAATCAATAAAGAAAACAATGGGAAGCGCACACTCACATCAGAACCGCTGAAGAGAGTCTAAGGGGCGTGATGCAGATTGAGTAAGGCAATCAAAGGAAACATTCTTAAATTGCTACTGAATGTATAATCTGGATTAAAAATGGATTTGCTCAAAACCGTTGCTCATGTATATTTCTCTTAAAACAACATGTTGAAGTATGTTTTGAGTGCTTGGAAATTGTTGTTATTGTTTCTTTTGAAAAAAAAAACAGTCTGGCACTTAATGGCACGTAGAGAATAATATTTTCAATGATTGAAAGTAAAGAAGAAAGACAAGAATAATCTTTTCCAGCAAATGAGTTTTACAAGCTAGCCCTACTCGTCCGCAAGCAATTTCCAGCCCACAAGATTTTCCCAGGCCTTCTCACATTTTTTTTTAGTTTCAAAATAATGATGCATCTGGTGACAGCATGCCATCAGAGCTTTAAGAAATCACCAAAAACAGCTCCTTGGATCAGAGTTCCAAATTTTATCCAAATTCTTGCTTCCCACAGACTGATTTATCACTGATCTGATCTCCCCAAGCCCCTATCTCTCCCAAAGAACGCAGACCTATGATGAATCACTAATTAAAACAGACCTTGAATTCCTCATTCAACTGCTGCATGCACAGAGATTTCTTCTTTGATTAATGATTACTTTAAGAAGTAAAGATTTAAAACCTTAATTGTTTCCAAAAGTTATTATTTCATGTTTTCATTGCTTAAAATAGAAGTGAACTACAACTTTAAGGGCTTGTGAATGATTAAAAATTTGCTTCCGGCAAATTCTTTTTTTTTTTTTTTTTTTTTTTTTTTGTGGGGGGTTTT